>NC_079459.1:13942652-14195152 GCF_903798145.1 Danio aesculapii | reverse complement strand
AAAAATACTTAGGAGTAGTAAAAAAATTTTTTACATGAAGTGAATAAGTGTTTTAACAAAAAGTGTCCGTATGTAATTTTCACCGCTAGAGAGCGCGTAATCACAACAGACGTTTTTTTCTGAAGACAAATTCAAGTACAAACCATTACGGCTTATTTCAACAACTAGACACATACAGTGTCACTGTTGATACAGAAATGCGTGTATAGGAGCAAAGGAAGAATAAAGAGAGAAACGAGGCTCTTATTCTAGTTGCAAAAATGAGTCCAAGGCATGTTAATGTTTCCCGCTATTTCTGTTGATGAAATGCAGAGACTTTACAAATAATTTAAGGTTATTCCTCCATCCGTTAAAGAAGGCTTTAACATTTTCATATTATCATTTATGATTAAAGTGTTTGCATAAAGTAATTCAATTATTTAGGATGTCTTTGTCCTCTGACATGCAAACTTGGATTGAGACCACAGTCAAAAGGTGTATTTGAATTCGTTTGGACTGCAGTTTTGAAATTCCATCCAAAATTCTTTTACAACTTCACAGTAAAAAAATGTTCAACCGTTTCTATATTATTCTCACAAAAGCAGCATGAATGGGCTCTATGCACAGCTAGAGTTTTAAAGGCAACGTTAAACTTCCAGTGAAAGTGGAATGTGACCATTTTCAATTGCACAAGGTCGTTTTTGCAGCATCGATGTTGTAATGTAATTCCAATATATTCAGTTAAATAGACTTAAACATTTAGTTGTTCAAGTGTAAAACGAGATGAAACACCGTGTAACCACTAGCGCCGTCTGTAGCAACCAGCTAGAGCAGAAATTTCATTGAAAATACTGGGGTAAAATAAAATATTATTTTAAAGACATTGCGGGGGGAATTTAATGCGGTGCTTTTTGTCTGATCTGAGACCCACGTCATATCGTATATCTAACGGGCAGTGAAGATTGCTCATTTTTTTAAAAATCAGATCTTAAACGTGACAATTTTGTAATGGAAAGACAGTTTACCGGAAGCCCTTGGGCTGCCTGGCTAAAAATGACAAGTCTGTGTGCATACATATAGCCCATTGTATTCCCAATTTAATTCTTCTTGTAAAAAGTTTCTAGATGATGGATAGATGTCATTTAAGAATTTAAACGCTAGCCTACTGTCTCAATACAACACGTTTTTACAAATTTAAGTGGATCGAACATAAAACAATTAAGTTGTCCCCCCCAAAAAACCTAAGAATTGTGTTGTTTACAACTAAGTCAGTCCCAGTCAGTCCTCGTATACAGCAGTCTTTCCCACCTGCAGCCTTAGAGCAGATCAGTCCTCTGATTTTGCACCGGCAGTGTGATGTATTATCATTGTACAGTCAAACTGATCTGCCTCTCATTTATTTTAACAATTTAATTTGACCATTTATTCTTTTTTTGTTCACAATCACAGATATTTTAGTGACAGTTTCGAAACTTGTATGAGTATATTACGTCTGGGAGATCACTGCAAATTCACTACACATCTATACTGATATGTTGTATTCAAACAGCAATAAATTTAGTTAAATTGACATGTATAAATAAAGCATAGTGCAAATATAAATACCCCTTTAATAACCATAGGCTGTTAAACAAACAGAAACCGTAGAACGTGATGACGTCAGCAATATTCAAATTAACGTATGATGTAATGTAGCAACTTTTAGTGACTTTTCCGACAGAGCTTAGCGCCTTTTCATTGAAAATAGTTAGCATCGATGCTTTCAATGAAGAGTGCATTACTTGATTTTAAAGTAATTGAAGGAAACACACTGTCTACTATCTATGATTATTTTTTGAACATTAATGTTGAACAACTGAAATTAAAACACACATTGTCTAAAACAAACAGTCACTTTTCCTTATAAAAAAGTGAAAATAAATATCTTAAAATATTTTTAATGTTTTTCATATAAAAAGTAGAAAATAAGCAGCATCTCTTCTAACTAAAATAACTTGTATATCCTGTGAATATTTTATTTTATAGCATTATAATATAACAGTACATTTCTTGCACGCAGTATGGAAAGTAATTGAAATGACTGACCTCTAAAATTTTGATAGATTATTGGCTCTCAATGTCGGCTTCAATTATTTTTCGATTAATTGCCCAGCCTTAGTTTCAACTCATTTTTAATAAATTGTTTAAACAAGCAGTGTATTTCCTCCTCAGTTGACATGGAAAGTATTATTATTAAGTAATGTGTTGGACAATACATGTCTAATAAACATATTTGTAAACTGTTTCTATTTACTTTAATACTTTCAATACAGAATGATCTCGTTTCTGGTGCAATATTAGAATACAACACCAAATAGATGAATTATTCCTAGCAGGATATCAAAATAGCCTTAATAACTTTATTGAATTCTGTAAATGATCATTGGAGATTAAATTATCACAATTCACTACAATATGAAGATTTACCAAAATTGTTCATCAATTGTGATATAGCCCAAATTTCCTTTTTCCATGCAAGACCCTAGAAACAAAGACAAGTTCAACTTCAACTTGAGCTTTATTGTCATGTGTGGACAGTTGTTTGAAAATGTTGTGTCTCGCAGGACCACTGTGCTTTATCAATGAACATAATCATAAATCTAAACACAATACTGGACATAAGAGCGATTTCAAACCAATACATGACTAACATACTGGAGTGGTAATCTAACTACACTAACCACTAACTATACATGTACTTCATACCTGCCAACACTCCCGTTTTTCGCGGGAGTGTCCTGTCTCATCTCCCGTATTGTTCTGTCTCCCAGAAAACTCCCGGAACTCCCCCTCCCCCCTTCCGGTCCTCAGCTTTTTGATTCAGTCTCCATGCGCACCGAACCCAACGCGCAACCATCTTCTTACCAGCTCCACAGTTCACGCGCACCTTCCAACCCCACCCCCACTAACCCGTTCTTCACTTTGTGCGCACCCCTAGATAAAATCTCCCGGATTTTATGATCCGAATGTTGGCAGGTATGATGTACTTTAAATACTTAAACTATACATATAACCCAAGACTTACCATATAAGTACTTTTGCATAAGACATAATTTTGTGTAAGATATTGTGCAAGGGAGGTGTTTAAGGTTGAAGAAAACAAGTATGATTTGTGGTACATTCACAAGTAAACATCGTTTTTCTTATTGAGTCCATGTAAGATGGAGTTTAGGTAAACTGTCTGGTGCTTATAGAGAGAAGAGCATTTCTACAGGTGGTTTGTCAAGCCCACTCACATGTGTGATGCACAGTCAGAAATGTTTTATAGAGATATGGAGTGATTTTAAGTGATTTTTTTTTTACTTATTATCATTGAAGTATGGTTTTTTTTATATACTTTAATTTCAAACATTTACATGGCTTTAAAGTGCCCATAAAATCAAAATAAATTGCTTTTAGCATCAGCATGTTAGTCTTAAGGATACCTATAAGCTAGTGTGCCAGGCTCCAAATTGGTGAAAGAATTAACCTTCACAGTTTTAGATTGTTTTGATGTCATCTTATATCTGATCAAATCTTCTGACCAATCAAATGCTCTCTACTATCTGACTTGTCCCGCCCCCTTTTGTGTCATGGAAAATAGTTTGAATTGTCTAGGTTATTTTTTCAGGTCAAACATAAAGTGTCAGGGTCGAGTGTAATTGCTACAGCAAAAACAGCAGCTAGAGAAAGTCTGCCCAAGCATTCTGGACCCAGCATTCATTCATGTTTCCTCTATGTCAGGCCCGGCGCTACGGGGGAATTTGAAAATTAATTCTGTCATTAATTACTAACACTCCATCATTACAACTTTTAGAACACACATTTAGATATTTTATATTTACAATTGTGAAACTAAAACAATAGTCCAGAGATCTGGGGCCTCATGTATCAATGCTGCGTACGCATAAAAACTTTGCGTACGCCAGATTTCACACTCACGTTTGGATTTACGAACAATGAAATTAACGTGAGAATGTGCGTTGGTCCACGTCAACTTCATGTCTGGCATATGTGTATTTCTTGTGTGTGCTTGTTTTATTTCCTTTGGCGACTCCTAGAGGCAATTATGTTAAATTGCACACTACAAAGTATCGGACCAACAAAGTATCCTGGCAACTAGTTCTTTCCAAAGGGAACTGGCAGACCGGTCGGGGTTAAGTCAGTCCTCTTTGAGCCGTGCAATGCCAGATGTATGGGATGGGATCATCCGCATGTCTAGCAGGTATATAAGGTTTCCATGCCATGCAGTTGACCACCCAAACACATTAAAGCGCAGTTTGCAGCGATCGCCGGTTTTCCCAATGTAATCGGATCGATCAACTGCACGCACTTTGCTGTAATGGTGCCATCTGAAGACGAATTTGCATACGTGAATGGGAAACATTTCCATTCAATAAATGTGCAAATAATATGTGATGCTCAAATGCGCTTTGAGGTAGCCTTGGTCAACCCATGATTCATTTATCCTCACAAACAGCATGGTTGGGATGAGGTTCCAAGGTGGCAGGGTGCGCGATGAGTGGCTTTTTGGTGAGTGATATATTTAAAGATATTATTCCAGCTAAATTTTATTTTATTGTATTTTATTTTATTGAGTGTAATTATTTCAGTGCATATCAGGAGAGCGCGGTTATCCAATAAAGACGTGGCTGTTAACCCCCCTCAACAACCCACAAACTGACCAAGACCGCAGATACAATGATGCCCATTCTCGCACTTGGTCAGTTGTAGAGAGGGCGATTGGGCAGCTTAAATACCTGTGGCGCTGCCTTGATAAGAGCAGAGGGGTGCTGCTATACCGCCCTAACAAAGTGTTCCTCTAATACATCTGTCTCCCACAGACACGGATACTACTCCAGACAGTAAAGTGTCCCCCACAATTGAGGCAACTCTCTTCTCAAAGGGTGTTAGTTCAGCATCCCCTGTTCCCCCACATGTTCGGTCCACACTTTGACGGTGCGCCGCTGTTCTCCTCTTAACCTACACCTTTACATCGGACCATTTCTTTTTTAATTCACTCACAGTTCGATGTTCAGACCCCACTGTGTTAACCGCGTCAGCTAAACTCTCACACTAAATTTTTTTTTTTTTGGTATTAATTCCGGAGGACAAACTTGCAAATAACACAGTTTCTCTCCGGTCTACCTCCGATAGGAGCACCTTCAATTCACATTCTGTGAAGTTTTCTTTTTGCTTGCTTTTGCCATTGGTTTTTCGTTTGGTTTTGCCAAAGTAGATTCATTACCATATTTACCATAGGTAGGGAGGGGTTTTGCGCTCATGCACGTGCGCTCAGTTTCATGTTAATTTGGATGTGCAAAGAGAATATGCGTGGGATTCCGCGTACGCAGTGTTTCATACATATGATGTTTTTACTGCATACGCATATTTACAGCTCTGTTCGTACGCAATGTTTTAGTATGAATTCAACGCAAGTCTTTGTACATGAGGCCTCTGGTACCTGCATCAGGTCAGAGTGTGCCCGTATAAACGTGCATGCAGTGGCAAGGGTGCACTCTAAACTCACACGGGAGAAAACTGGACTAGTGGATACAACTCTCTTGAGCTCTAATGGGAAGAAACGCAAAAGAAATTTACCGTTAAATTAATTTTAGCAGAGACAAGTTAGGACACTTAAAAAATGTCTTTTGAGTTTAAAGATAATCTTTGATGATGCGAAGTCAAGTTTACAGTAATAAATGAAATAGATAGGCCTATTATAGTGCGTGATGTGGATTTGCCGCGGATCAACCTATCACATGCGCTGCAGGTAGGCTGAATGATAATCTTTAAAAAATATGTAATTTAGGCTGTACTGCTATTTGCTTATGCAAAATTAAACACCAGAAAATAGGCCTATTCTAACAGCTAATATACAGTTACCATATCGATTTTATTTTGACTTGTAGCTCATTGCGCTAAAAATGAAAATGTAACCTGAAAACAAGTTATTAAGATAGGCTAAATAAATAAATAAAAGGATGAGTAGGCCTAACAGCTTAATGGTTTATGGTGGCAATTTTACAAATGCCAACTGGACAATTTCACAAAAAAACCCACTTATAGCCTAACATAAATTGATAGCCTAACATAAATCTTTAATTTTACGTTTACCTTTAAACTATTATATTTTTTGACATAAAATGGAAATAAGGAAAATAAAATATAATTTAAACCACTCGTTTGGCGCTGAAGCCGTGATCCGTCTGCGTTTTAAATGGTATCGTTGCATAACCTTCATTGATAAAATTAGTAATAGCGAAACTGTGCATATTATTATTACTTTAAAAAAGTTTATTACTGCCAAAGTAATAATAAATAAGTGAATAAATAGCCTAAATTAAAGGAACAAGAGGGACCAAAATCAGTCACCAGGTCTAGTGCCCCCCTATGGGATTTAAATTCCCCCTCAGTTGTGACACCCTGGCGCTGGGCCTGCTCTCTGTGCATCTGTGTTCTTATCTTGAGTATTTTCCCACTTCTCATTTAAAATGTGCAATTATTTCCTTGACCAGCACTGATCTCCATCAAATTAATGAAGCAAATCCTCAGTTTCTGATACTATATCAAAACATAAACTACTCCTTAGTGTTTCTCATCTGCCTGCCACCATTATCTCTCTCCTGTTCCTGCCAGGTGCCATATCTGTGATGAAACTCCCCTTTCATTATTTTCTAACCATGGCATTCTAACCATTTCTAACAGATAGTGTGTTTCTCACGGGAAATACAGACTTGAATTCATTCTATTGTAATGTTCTGTCCTCACACAACAACTTTACATGCATAAATGCAAATAGTAATACGTAGATGTAAATAAAACTAAGGATTTTCCTCAACACTTTGAGATGAATCTCATTTGCCACAGCCATGTCACCTTGCAGCCCAAGACCGGTTACTCACTGAAGCTAATGCCTAGTTCACACTACAGGATTTTAAACATCGGCAGATCGCTGTGCTGTTCACACTTGATTTTGTGTCTTTTAATCTCTGTAATGTTCACACTACGCGACACTAAGTAAATGATCCAAAAGAGGGGGGTGACACACTACAAGATCTGACAACAACTCGTTCCCCAACAGCTCAGTCCAGCTACCAAACCACAGCCAATGAAATGTTGAGGGAGGAGTCGTCAGAAAAAGCTGAACACTGCTTGTGTGCTGATGACATCACTGACAGCGTTTCAGGCTTTTAAGGAAGCATTTAAAAACATCATCAATCAGCTGATGCATCAGCGGATCAATCGCTTATCTGCAAGGTTCAAGTGGAATAATACGCAGAGAGTTTTAAATTTTTGTAATTGAATAACTCTTTGAAATAAAACTAACATCTATAACACCCTGACGTTTCCTTAATATCTGTGTATTTCTTTCTAACATTGTTATTTTTTTAAATTACAAAACAGTAAAGAACTGAGCATTTCTACCTTTAATTACCATATTGGTCAAAATGACTGCATGAATGTCTGCTACTTTTCGCTGTGACTTTAAATATGCGTGCATTTTTTTGCCTAGCAACTTCCTGCTAACATAAACATAACTTTCTGATAGCAAAAACATAAATTTACTTCAGATATATCTTTCAAAACAGCATATGGAGGGAAATAGCTCCTGTTTTAAAGTGAAAATGAAAGCGAGCCCCAGACCTTTGCGTGTTCTAGTCTCTTATCTCTCAACTACATATTTATAGACTGTATTACCAAAAAAAGATAATATTTTTAGGGTAATGGTGTCATTAAATATGATGACAGATATTCAGAGCTTAATTTTAATATCTCAATAGAAGCTTTGAATGTAAATATGATGTGACAATATGACGTTTTATATGAGAACGGTCAGAATGAGCAATATGGTAATTGTAATAGTTACAAAATGCTAGTTCCCCTGTTAATATATCCTACTCTCATGTCCGTGTTAATGCAGAATGAAGCGAGTGCATTGATGCCCATTCTGGCCAATCACAGACGTTTCTGTTGGGCTCCTGAGCACACAGGCATTCAGCTAAAGCTGATATGCTAACTCATTGGCTGAAGCTCGTCACTACATCTAACCACACGTGGGTCAAGTCGGCCGACTACTCTGGAATATTTAGCATGCTAGATATTGGATTTTCATCTGTGAGGTGTCGGCGACGCTTCAGCGAGCCTCTTTGACGCGTTGTTCAGTAGTTCACACATAAAGACTGGCGAGCGCCATGCACCTGCAGATTTCTTCCTGATCCCAGCCCGATCTGTCGACGAGCTCGTTAACTTCCAAATCAGGCTCAAATCAGGCTTTAAATCCTGTAGTGTGAACTAGGCATAAGCAGGGCTGAGCCTGGTCAGTACCTGGATAGGAGACCACATGGGAAAACTAGGTTGCTGTTGGAGGTGGTGTTAGTGAGGCCAGCAGGGGGGGCACTCAATCTGTTGTCTGTGGGAGTCCTAATGCCCCAGTATAGTGAAGGGGACACTATGCTGTCAGTGAAACCCATCATTCTGATGAGACGTTATACCAAAGTCCTGACTCTCTGTGGTCATTAAAGATCCCATGGCACTTCTTGTAAAGTGTAGGAGTCCTGACCAAATTCCCTCCATCAGAACTTATCTATCATGGCCTCCCAACCATCCCCATCCACCAAATTGGCTCTTTCACTGTCTCTCCACTCCACCAGTAGCTGGTGTGTGGTGAGCGCTTTGGCGCCATTGTCCTGTGGCTGCCATCACATCATCCAAGTGAATGCTGCACACTGGAGGTGGAGTGGGGAGACCCTCTCATGCTTGAAAAGCGCTTTGGGTGTATGGCCATACATAATAAATACCATATACAAATATACACTTTACATTTGAGGCGCTTGAGCTCAGCCACTCTCAAAACTCTCTCACACTCTTTAAAATGAAATTGGTTGTTTTTAAGGGGAGGGGCTACTCTATGCCCCACCCTTTCTTCATTTTTTTCAGTTGAAATTACGTTCCACGTTGAACAAAAATGCACATTTCGAAGTAAAATCATTATTGAACGTTTGTGAACTGTTTCCTTAGATATCTCTTGAATAATCCTGAAGTGTCTGCGGGCAGAAAGGTGCTGGATCTGGGCTGTGGTTGTGGAGCATCTGCCATTGCTGCTAAAATCAGTGGAGCTTCCTGTGTAGTGGCCAATGACATTGATCCAAGTCAGATTTGTTTCTGTTTCTCAAATCCCACAGCTTTCGTCATTATGATTTATAAAATGTATCATCTGTAAAAAATGTGTAACCATTACTATTTTGTGAGATATATTAGAAATCTTGCTATTAAGATTTTTACATTTTTATTTTTTAATTACACTTTATGAAATGTATTTAATAATATAAATATTTAATAAAAAAATTAAATGTTATATCAACCTTTTAAACCATTATACTGATGTATTATATGTATATATTATATATTATACCATACTGCTGAATTATTATCATATTCATATGAGCATTTACACATGTACTGTCAGAACTGATCATTGTAACCAGTAAATTAACAACATAAATTGGTTAATTATTGATGTATATTTTACTTGATTTTATAAATATATTTTAAAATAATTATTTATATATTTTTAACTAGCATTTATATCATTAATATACTTTGAAATGTAATAAATGTTAACATTTATTGAAATGTTTTATATTTTATTTTCATTTTAAGTTATTTGAAACGGCCTAACTAAATGACACAACATAACTTAATGTCAAACAAATAAAAACACTTAAAGATTTATTGAGTTATTATCTATTCTGAATATGCGTAATAAATATATTAACATGTACAGTTGTATGAATGATTTAATCATCATAATATTCAATTCACATAAACTATGTACTACTTATAAACTTAATACATTTTCTAGCATACAAAAACACAATATTACATTAATAAGTGGTATTATTTTAGTTTTACGGATTTAGTTGTATTTGACTATAACAACCATGACATTCATTATTTAAAATAAAATAAATATTATTATTTAATTAAATATTATTATTATTTAAAATGTATTTTTTTAATCATTTAGTTTAACAAACCATAGCGAGAAAATAAAAATACATTAATATTATATACAATCATAATTTATATATATATAAATATATAATTATAAAATATGATGAATATAACAGAAACATAATTATAAAATAAAAATATTTGAAAAATAAATTAATTATTAATTATTATTATATATACATATATATATATATATATATAATTGCTCCAGTCATTATTGCTGTTATTACTATTACCATTATTAATAATAATAGCAATAATAATTAAAATTACAGTGATTTCTGAAGGATCATGTGACTGAAGACTGGAGTAATGAAGCAGAAAATTCACCATTAAAATCACTGGAATAAAATATTAAATGAAATTATAAACTACTAAACAGTTATTTTATAGTGCAATATTTCACAATTTGTACTGTAGCAGGAGAAGCTTATTTTAAAACTTAATTTTAATTTAAAATTTAAAAATCACCAACTTTTGGTCGGTAGTATATATATATATATATATATATATATATATATATATATATATATATATATATATATATATATATATATATATATATATATATATATAAAGTATACTGTTTATATATTTTGATTCATTTTAAGACGTTTCCTTAGGGTGTTTCAAAGTTTTATAATATTAAATTAAAATAGATATATTTTTAATTGCAGTTGCTGCCATTGCCATAAAAATGAACTGTGAACTGAACAACTTGGCGCCCTTACCCTGTGTGACAGAAAACCTGATTGGCTCAGAGGCTGAGTGCTGGGATCTCATTCTTCTGGGAGACATGTTTTACGATGAAGCTCTGGCTGATAGGTTGCACCAGTGGCTCCAGACGTGTACAAACACATATGGGACACAGGTGCTTATTGGTGACCCCGGAAGATCTCAGTTTGAAGACCACAACATCAGGAGGTCACTGCATCAGCTGGCCCACTTTCAGCTGCCCGATTCAGTCAAAGAGGAGAATTATGGACTGACAAGCAGCGCTGTGTGGATATACAACTGCAAGCCTGATCATTAGCAGCTTATGCATTTATGGGTATGTAAACATAATCTATGTAAATAAAAGATTCTTCCAGACTTGGGCTACATTTTAAGCACTTACCATTCGTTTTTCTTGAGCCTTTTCTGCTGCCAGTCTTGGATGATTTTGAGTGTTAATTTGACCACAACTTTCTCTGCGCAAATGGAATTATTTTTGGTCACATCTTATTTTGACATATTCATAAAATGCTCTGAAAATTGTCTAAAACTTAACAATACACTCTGGACAAATTTTATTATGTTGGTGCTAATTTTGTCACATTGACTTCCATTATAACAACATTTTTTATTCCAAAGCTATATAATCATGCGTTCTTGCTTGTTTTCCCTGTTAGGAGGTACAGAGGGTCAAAAATAGGTATAGTTGGAGTCTTTACGACAATATTTTCAAAACGAGATGAGCCTAAATACGTATACAAACATTATTTTTAATATTATTTTACACATACATATGTATAACAGTTCTGTCCGGTTCTTGATTGGCTGATAGCTGTGCAATATTCTGCAATAACAGCACTCGTACAGCCTCTTCACCCTTGTGTATTACTCCGCCCACGTAGAATGACAGCAGATCAATAAACTCATTACAATTTAATAAATATTGCAGCTGTTGGACAACATAATGTACTTTTGAGGCTTTTTAGTCTAGTATGTAGTTGTTTAGATTGCATCTATGCAGTTTATTTATAAGGATAGTGCCTATTTTAAATATTTATAATTTCTGAGATTCATCGCCTTGGCGGCCATCAGCCTGTCATACTGTGCAGGGCAAAAGAGGGTTAGCGGTCCACCACAGCATGGCGACAGAGACCGCATAATAAGTGCTTAAGGGAGAAAAAACTCTGCGGAAATTTCATATTACAGCTGATCAAATCAAAACAGGTACGTGACACTAAGTCGATCTCTCTCTTATGTATGTTGTAGTGCTATATTTATACCATGGTAATTTGGTAGTGTTTGCTTTGCTTTGGCTTTTTCAGAATAAATTATTTTGATCTCCCGATTGCAACTGAAAAACACTGGGAAATCTGTAGACTGATGGCATTAGTCACCTGTTTTGTCATCACCTTAGACATTACGCTAGAGAATCATTCAAATAGTAGCTCTAAAATGCATTGGTGAATTAGTAACAATTTCTGCTGTTCTGACGTCAGCTACAGAAGTGAATGAATAGTGGAAGGAAGTAGTTCCTCATACAAAAGGATTTTAGACTCTCCGTGTTTAATTTTCTTTTTTATAAACACGATTATGCCATCGAACTATTGTATAAATGCAATATCACGTGAGTAGCAATGCAATATGGCTGTATATCATCACTAAGGCACTTGGGCAAGGAAATTTTTAACAGTATGTCTGATAATATTTTTTCTTCCGGAGAAAGACTTATTTGTTTTATTTCGGCTAGAATAAAAGCAGTTTTTAATTTTTTAAAAACCATTTTGGGGGAAAAAAACAATGGGCTAAAAATTCTGGGGATAATAATTCTGACTTCTATATATATATATATATATATATATATATATATATATATATATATATATATATATATATATATATATATATATATATATATATATATATATAAATATATAAATATTTATTGTGTGTGTGTGTGTGTATGTAAACAAATAAACAAATATGAAGCATCACATGTTGAGCAAGTCTATGAATTAAATGAAGAACAGACAATTTATAGAATTTTTTTCTTTTCGCCATCACCACTCATGAATGTTGTTTGAATTTACATGCACAAGGTGACCATAGAAACATAAGTTGTTTGCCCTTGTTTGGTGTCGCGATTCAAGTTTATCCACAGCGCCGCACACATGCATTGATCGAATCATCCTTTTATTGTTAACTGAGTTCTTAATCATTTTGCTGTAAGAAGAAATTAGGGAAAAAGGATATTGTAGGTGTATTTTTAATAGGAAACTGATTTCTAGTGACGGTTATAATCATTAAACCGTAAGATATTATTGAAGGTAGACAGCTGGATTTTTGGTCAAAGAGCCACATGTTGCTCACAAGCCATATGTTCCCTACCACTGCTCTATTGACTTTAATCAAACACACTGAACAACACTCTAAATATTACTTTTGAAAATTACTTATAATAAGCTGAAACAACACAATTCTTGAGTTTTTGGAAGGACAACTTAATTGGTTTGTTCAATCCACTTAAATTTGTAAAAAAAATTGTGTTGGGACAAGGACAACATGAAGGAATTGTGTGGAACCCTGCATTTTTACAGTGAAGGTGAGAACAAATTCTGAGGTAGAATACTGTGATGTAATATTTTTATATACACAATACTGATAACGGCCCACCACTACTGATAAAACATTCTCACAGTATACATAATATACTTCTTGTTACAATTTTAAGAACACACATTTATTTTACCAATGTACCATGTTTTCAACATATTTATGAATATCATGTATTTTGGTGCAAAACACTGTAAATATTATGGTTCAACATATTGCTAAACGCTAAAGAGTAATTACTTAAGTACATAATATATCTGTATTATTATGCAAAAATTATTTAAAATGTGCATTAAAGTTATATATGGTTTAAATTTCATACGTTTAATAAAAGTTCTATACTTCCGTTTAATAAATACTTGATGCGTGAAACATTCGTGAACAAAGAATGTCATTTTATACAAATATTTATTATATATTAATGCTGAAAAAACACATTCTTACATAATCAAACCTGTTAAATGCATTAAGCTCACATTTACAATAAAACACCAGTACATGCAGTAATGCTGTAAAATGCATCGATTTAATCATTTCACCTCAAAGACTGAAGATTTAAATAGAAAAACTTGGCATTTGGATTATGTTTATATGACTCAATAAGTGCAATACATTTATGACACTAAAGTGAATGTGCTGTACTTCACCTCCGTTAATCACTGTAAAGGACATTAGTACACAGTCCAAGACACTTGTTGGATTTTGTTGGGACCAATAAGGTTTTGTAGCGCCTCTCTTGATTTATCTAAAAAGAAAAAACATGACAAAAATGTCATTTTTGAACAGCTCTATACATATTGCATTATGATGTCAAGGAACACGTGACTACCTGTAATCAAGGGACATCCATGGAAATTGAAAATTCGGATGTTAGCGCAGTTGGTAAGGACAGCAGTCACAGCCAGATCAGTCAAATTGCGACATCGTACCATCTGTAACTCCTATAGCAATAAATAGTTAATAAAAATATAGTTAATCAATTGGTTATAGTTAATAATAATAATAATAATAAATAGTGAATTCAAAAATATGACCACTTTCACTATATATCATTATACTATGTAATCATTTGGTACTGATAGATTGTTTTGGCTTGTTTCATATGCAAACACATATCTGCATCTGAAAAGGTGTGAACCAAATGGCCTACAGCAACTCAAGAGTTGTGACCCAACCAAAGCAGTTGGGTAATCTCCATGGGGAGGGGGGGTCTCAATGACAGAACTTTGAGTTAAGTTACTTGAAGACCGGTGGGTAAAGATGAATGCTGAGGAACTGGACTATTCACTGTCTTCAATAAAGTTTTCTTGCTGTAAGAACTTTGGTCAGGTTACTTGTTTTTTGTATTAGAGTAAGTTTGGTATATTAATTACTAACTGTACTATAAAGTTTCTCTCTGTTGATTTTTATGTGATGTATTGTAGTGATGTTGACTAGTGTACGTTCATGAGTGGCATTGGATGGCGATTTGCAGGGTGGGAAGTAAGCTGAATTTCAATTTTTTTAGATCTTTTTTCAATCTCAATAAACACTAATGCTTGCTGACAACCAGGCTACATTATTTAAGGACATTCGTTACGACATTGATAGGATGAAAGGTATATTTCCTTTTTAATATTAAGATATTTTCTTCGAAATCTAAATGTATATTTTCCTGCCAGGGTTGCTTATTAAACACTCCCTTAGCTGGACTTGCTGTGAGTGAGATGGAGAAAATGAAAGCACATCAGCACAGAGGAAAAATCAGATGCTCAAGACATAATCTTTAAAATAATGACATATAAAAAAAAATTTGCAAATATGTGATAAATTAAATCCTTATTTTCCACAAAGTGAAACAAATGGTCCACCCACACAGTTGAGTAGTGGATGGGCACAAACAAAAAAAATTATTTTTTATATTCATGTTATAACTTTTGAAACCAGTTTTGTTTCGTATAATTTGTATCCTAATTTAAATGTATTTTTGTCAGTTTGTTATCTACTAGATAAACAAGAATAACGAATAACATTAGAGGTGAAGTGCTTTTCTGCCAAAGCACAAACTGGTTTGTTAAATAAAATAATAATCTAGCCTAAACAAAATTACATTTACATTAAGTCATTGAGCAGACGCTTTTATCCAAAGCGACTTACAAATGAGGACAAGGAAGCAATTTACACAACTAAAAGAGCAACAGTGAATAAGTGCTATAGGCAAGTTTCAGGTGTGTAAAGTCTAAGAAGCTAAGCATTAGCAATGTTTTTTTTTTTTTTTTTTTTTCGAGAGAGAGTACAGTTAGTGGTATAGCCAGAGAGGCAGTTGCAGATTAGGAAGGAAAGTGGAGACTAAATAGTTGAGTTTTTAGTCGTTTCTTGAAGACAGCAAGTGACTCTGCCGTTCTGATGCAGTTAGGGAGTTCATTCCACCAACTGGGCAGATTGAATGCGAGAGTTCGGGAAAGTGATTTCTTCCCTCTTAAGGATGGAACCACGAATTAAAGTGAAATATTTTAAAATTAAAAAATAAAATTAAAGTAAAATATTTTTCACTGTTAATAACAAAAAACATTTCAATCCAATTTAATCAAGTACGTTGAATAAGCTGGACAGGCTTTTACAATGTATTCGCAGACCTGAACATGTTCCCAAATAACCTCAATTAATGGCAGCACCAGTGGATATAACTGAAAAATGATGTGCTTCTATGTGCTTTCTATGTGCACACATGGTTGTCGTGAACTAGGCCACATTACACAAGAAGAAACGATTGAATCTTGTGTCACAATGCCCATTTGTCGTTTATGAATCCCCACGACACCCTACGTCAAGGAAATTGAGCAGAAATCATGACAAATTCATGTAATCTAACCGGGGCTTAAGATCTTAAGAATGAAAAAAACAGTACAAAATACCTTCAGACTACATGAACAAACTCCAGTTGCAAGTCCAATAACTCCCGGATCGGTTACCTTGAAATAGAGTTAATGAAAAGTAGTAAGTATTTGGAAAAGTATAATAATGAATAATAAATAAAAAACACTTACAGTACAAATGTGTACAACCATAATATTATCATCTTAAAGGGTTGGTTCTCCCAAAACTGAAAATTCTTTTATTAAAAGGTTAGTTCACCCCCCAAAAATAGAATTTTTTTCATATGCATAGTGCACCCAAAAAAGTAAATGTACTCACTGTTTACTCACCATCAAGTTGTTCCAAACTCTTGTAAATTATAGAAATTAGTAGTGTTTTGTATCTACTTTTATTGAACACAAAAGTAGGTATTTTGAAAAATGTTTGATACTGAAAGTTATTAACATTCATAGCAGGAAAAAAAAATAATAAGGAAGTCAATGTTTACAGGATGGTCAGTAAATGATGACAGAATTTTCAATTTGGGTGAACTATCCCTTTAGTTACTTACCATAATGTCATTCCATTCCTGTCTTTAGGTGGGGTAAACATAGAATAAGCTGAAAAACTGACTTCAGACAGGTGAATTATTAGAAAACAATGTCCACATCATATGTGCTTAGGTTTTCTTATAATTCAGTGGCCCATCATGAAATAGTCCTTACTTAAATTACTGTAGCTTCCTGGGTTAGGTTTTAATCTGAATTTGTTTTGTAAATTAGTAATGCTTTGTATTTACTTATCATATATACTATATTTTATAAAAAAAAAAATAATGTGTATTTTTAACAAAATTTTATGTCATTCAACTCATTCTATGGTGCATTTTGTTTTTAACTGTATCAACTATGGCAGTGTTTCTCAACCACGTTCCTGGAGGACTACCAACACTGCATGTTTTGGATGTCTCCTTTGTCTGTCACACCCATTACAGGTCCTCTGCTAACGAGCTGATGATCTGAATCAGGTGTGTTTGGTTAAATAGACACGGAAAATGTGCAGAGCTGGTGGTCCTCCAGGAACGTGGTTAAGAAACACTGAGCTATGGCACCATTTAGCCAGATTTTAGTACAATATATAAAGTAAAGATTTTTCACAAAAAAACAAACAAAAAAAACAGATAGCCATCACTGGGATGTTTTTGTATCTCATCTTACATGTATCCTTCCAAAATCTGAAACGACTGATAACAGTGTAAATTACCTCTGTCCCAGAGAAGTAAATGCTGTGCAGCATCTTGCAGTTTCCCCCCAGCTCCAGCAGGGCTTTATCACTGAGAGCAGAGCAGCCGCGCAGAGAAATGACTTCTAAACCTTTGCAGTGTTGAGCCAGAGCCTGAATCCCTGAATCTGTCACTGCTGTGCAGCCCGTGAGATCAACCACCTGAAGATAAGGGCAGCGGGGTGCCAACGCTTCTAGACCTGGTAGAAACAGAATTACGGGAAATGTCCTGAATAATTTAACCTGAGCTAAAACAATTGATTCAATTTAAAGGAACACTCCACTTTTTTGGAAATAGGCTCATTTTACAACCTCTCTACCATTTTTATTCTATTCAATCAATCTCCGGGACTGGCAGGAGCACTTTTAACTTAGCTTAGCATACTTCATTAAAACAGGTTTAGACCATTAGCATCTTATGCAATGATGTTACATAGCTTTGTTCCGTTACATAGCAAAGATCCTTGATCATTATGTCAGAATGAGAGTATAGTTCTTAGCCGTATCAACCTAGAAAATAGAAATTTCATTTTCCATAGTTCTTAGTATCCAACATAACTACAGAAGAGTCAAGCTTTAAATAGGAAAATTATCAAAACTCTTTTTTTTTTTTTTTTTTTTGAGCAAGATGCTAATAGCCTAATCTGATTCAAGGATCTATGCTAAGCTAAAAGTGCTCCCACCAGACCCAGAGATCAGCTGAATGGATTCAATAATTGTAACTGTTTGCTATTTTTAGCTTTAACAACAGAAACTCTTTAACAACAGATTATTTTTTACCATAAATACCAATTTTGAAATGTCTACACTGATAAATGTATTGATTACTGATTCATTGGTTTGTTCCAGTGTTCAGCACAAAGGAACATGCATAAAATGTCTTATTTATTACTATTAATATACTGTTATAGTATTTGTTAAATGTTAAGAGTAGCTTTAATTTATTTTAGTTATTTAATCAAATTACAAAATAAAAAGCATTTATGTATTGTAAAGATTTTAATCTAGTATTTGTGTTTTATTTTGTAAGACATCAGTTAACACAATATACACTCACCGGCCACTTTATTAGGTATAGCTATCTAACTGCTCGTTTCTGCAAATGTCTTATCAGCGAACCACATGGCAACAACTCAATGCATTTAGGCATGTAGACGTGGTCAAAATGATCTGCTGCGGTTTAAACAGAGCATAAGAATGGGAAAGAAAAGTGACTTAAGTGACTTTGAATATGGCATGGTTGTCGGTGTCAGCCAGGCTGGTCTGAGTTTTTCAGAAATGGCTGATCTACTTGGATTTTTACGTACAATCATTTCTAGGGTGTAAAGAGAATGGTCTGAAAAAGAGAAAATATCCAGTGAGTGGCAGTTCTGGGGGCGCAAATGCCTTGTTGATGTCAGAGGAGAATGGACAGACTGGTTCGAGCTGATAGATAGGCAACAGTAACTCAAATAACCACTTGTTACAACCGAGGTATGCAGAAGAGCATCTCTGAACGCACAATATGTCGAACCTTCAGGTTCAGGTGGGGAATATTTTTTGGCACACATTGGGCCCATTAGTACCAATTGAGCCTCATGTCAACGAAACAGCCCACCTGAGTATTGTTGCTGATCATGTCCATCCCTTTATGACCACAGTGTACCCATCTTCTGATGGCTACTTCCAGCAGGATAACGCACCATATCATAAAGCGCGAATCATCTCAGACTGGTTTCTTGAACATGACATTGAGTTCACTGTAATGAAATGGCCTCCACAGTCACCAGTTCTCAATCCAATAGAGCATCTTTAGGATGTAGCGAAACAGGGATTCACATTATAGATGTGTAGCCGACAAATCCACAGCAACTGCTTGATGCTATAATGTCAGTATGTACCAAAACATCTGAGGAATATTTCCTGTCCCTTCTTAAATCCACAAAAGACTTAGGAAGTTCTGAAGGCAAACGGGGGTCTAACCTAGTAATACTAGTAAGGTGTACCTAATAAAGTGGCCGGTGAGTGTATATTTTATTTTGTGATCAAAAATATTGGCTGTTACTAATAATTACATTAGAAACAAAACCCCTAAAACATATTTTGAGGAAGAAAAAAAACCTTCAGATGTGATTTCTGCACATCCCCTGAGCAGTATTGTCCTCAAATGTAAACTGTTGATTTGTTTAAGGGCAGAATCTGAAATTTTGCAGTTCTGCAGATCCAGTGTGTGAGTTCCAGTGTGTACGAGCTGAAACACAAACCACACACCCATGAGAACACATATGGATTGTATAATATATTATTATTATTATTATTATTATTATTGTTATTTCTTACCTGGCTGATGTTTGAGTCGGTGACTGTACCATAAGACGTCATTATTCGCAATAATCTGTCTTTAACGGCAGCAGGCAACATTCTGATGTCTTCATATTTCTCAGCACGCTGAGCAACGCTAAAAGCACACCTGTACATCGATTTGGATATAAAGAATTAATACCATTATCGTTAGTTTAATCTTTTAGCTGCTTATTTTGTTACTCACAAGCTCATAAGGGAATCTATGGTAGCCATGGGTTGGTCCCTTTCAACGCTAGTTAAGTTATACACCTATATATGATAACCGCAGGATTCACAAGCAATATCCGTGCATTTTATTTTATTAATTCGAGGAGGACAGCATCAGCTTTCCACTTTCCATGGTCTCCGCCACATTGTTTGGGTTTTCTGGTAGGCGGGGCGCGACAAATTACGTCATTCACAAGCGCCAAATATAGCTGTAAAAGATAAACAAATGTACAAAAGTGATTTTTTTTATAAACACTGAACGCGTATTAAATGCAAGTAAATACTGTAAAGTTTCAAATATTATTTGTGAAAATAAATGGTCAAAACATTAGTGAAATGGTGAAGTTATTCACTAACATATATGTATTCAAAAATTAATATACATACTTTGTGATCTCTCAACTCGGTATATGAGAATTAATAAACCAGGGATGACACTAAATAGCGCTATATTTTGAATTAAATCAACCATTTTTTGTTGACAAATGAACTAGACTATAGTGTATAACGATTTAAAATTGAATTAATAGCGTTTCTGTAAATAGTTTTTGTACATAATGCCTATCCTGCATTAAAGACACCTGACAAGATTTTATGCTATATAGATTGCACTAACGTTTAAAAGTTTAGCTTTAAAAAACAGGAGCAATTACAGACAGTAAAACTACAAGTATTACAAAATGATTTTATTAATAAAAAACAGCAACAACAGTCATAGTAAAAAAAAAACTGTACAAAATAACATTCACAAACCAACAGAATCACAAACATCATAACATACAAAATAAAAGGCCCTTCATGACCAAGTTTTCAGAGTTGGCAGACTCATACAAATACAGTAGAACTTTGCTATTAGCAGCCGCTGAACTGGATGACCAGAGTGCAAATAATGCATCTAAAATGTATCACAATCTTCATGTTCATGTAAACAGTAAAAAATGTGTCATAACACTTTCATTTGAGGTATCTCATTTTCACAGCAAGTAAAAAAACATGACAAAAGTCCATTTGTTTCGATTTTAATAGGGGAAAAAGGTCTTTCTTTGCAATTCAAGTCTGCTTGAAGGTGATTTCCCTTTTTTCCTGATATTTCTTCTTGAATTCTTGAAAGAGGCTACACGGTCCTATGAAATCTGTGGACTGGTTGGACTGAGTGCGCTTTTTCTTCAAGGGGCTGAAACTCCACACACCTGTAGACATACAAGCAGATTTAGGATAGCATTACAACAATTAAATATTTATTATATTCCTAAAGTAATGTTAAACTCCCTCCTACAAATGTTAAAGTGTTAGTTCACAAAATAAATAATTTTAGTCATTAATTACTCTCCCTCATGTTGTTCCAAACCGAACACAAATTATTCTATTTAGATGAAATCTGAGAGCACTCATTCTCCACAGACAACAATGGTCCATGGCCACCGCTGTCTGCAACCCAGTCCATTGTACAGTTACTAACAACCAGACTACGGAATACACCCGCTTCTTCTGTTTATCAACTTTGCTGCTCGGATCTCTGATCCCTGGTCTCCCGGAATTTTGGAGACAAATGTTGGCAGGTGTGGTCTAAACCAGTGTTTCTCAAGCACATTCCTGTAGGATCACCAGCTCTGCACATTGTCCATGTCTCCTTAACCAAACACACCTGATTCAGATCATCAGCTCGTTAGCAGAGATTGAAAGACCTGTATTGGGTGTGACAGACAAAGGAGATGTCCAAAACATGCAGTGTTGGTGTTCCTTCAGGAACGTGGTTGAAAAACAGACCTAGACCAGGGGTGCCCAAACTCAATGTTGGAGGGCCAGTCTCCTGCAAAGTTTAGTTCCAACCCCAATGAGAGATACCTGGGCTAGCTAATCAAGCTCTTACCGCGCTTTCTAGAAACATCCGTGCAGGTGCGTTGAGACAAGCTGGAGCTAAAATCTGCAGAACACCAGCCCTCCAGGACTGAGTTTGGACACCCCTGGTCTTGATCATACCTGCCAACATTTGTCTCCAAAATTCCGGAAGACCGGAGATCTGAGCAACAAAAAGTTGATAAACAGGGGAAGAGGGGGGCGTATGCAGTAGTATGGTTGTTAGTAACTGTACAATAGACCGGGTTACAGAGGGCGGCTATGATCATATACTACAAGAAAGTTGCAGACTGGGAGATGGTCGATGAAAACTGTACCAAAAAGTTGAGGACTGGGGGCAGGAGGTGGAAATATTCGGGAGAAACAACAAAACAGGAGGGTGGTAGAAGAAGGGTGTGCAATACGGCAGACTCCTGGGAAAATATTGGCAGGTATGGTCTAGAATAGATCAGGGCTGCTCAACTTCGTTCCTGGAGATCTACCTTCCTGCAAAGTTCAGGTCCAACCCTGATGAAACACACCAGAACCAATTAATTAGGACCTGACCAGCACTTGATAATTTACAGGCATGTGTGCTTTATAAGGGTTGCAACTGAAATCTGCAGAAAGGTAGATCTCCAGGAACAGGGTTGAGCACACTGGGTCTAAATTATATGGTCATCATATAATCTAGGCCCTTAAATAAATTCAACTTCATTAGTAATCATAAAAAATATTAATAAATCATATTCCTCTTCAGGAGTAAAACTGGAATGATATACATGTCATTGCTTTTTCTGTATGCAAGGTTATTGGTTTCCTCAGGATATTCAGGCCCATTCAAGAGGTCGTGGAGACCTCATGTGGTACTGGGCATTTGATGCTACTTGAAGAACTGTCACTAGATGTGAATTTAACTTAAGACAGGGGTTCTCAACCTTTTGTATGCTGGGCCCCCCAAAGCTGGTTCATTGCAGTTGGGGCATCAGCGACTTCACAGAGTTCAGGATATTCCTGCATCAATGCTACCCAGAATGACGAAAGAGGGCAGGAGCTAAAGAGTTCCTTCAGTCTACTGTCACTCTTCAGCTCAATAAGCTGTTCCTGCATATCAACTGATAGCTCGTTTGCTGTGCACACAAACGGATCTCGGACCCACACAAAAGACTGATAATCATCATTAAAGTTTGTCGCACATTGTTTTCTCATTGCTGACAGGTGCTCAGACGCTAATTAAAATAGGAAGGAGAAATCATGTGACGTGCCTGCATCAGTGATAAAGTCTGCAAGGCTGGGGAACAGGTCGCAGTTCCCTCGACTGATGCGGCCATGCCAGAGGTCTAGTTTTTGTGTGAAGGCATGCACTTTGTCTGCAAGGAGCAAAATACGAGTTTCGCAGCCTTGCAAAGACAGGTTGAGGCTGTTCAAGAGTCAAATATATTCGAGTCTCCAAACACCACAAAAGTCTCCAAAAACACCAATAAAAGTCACTGGATTTGTCGCTTTAGACAAAAAAAAAAAAAAAAAAGAATTAGTCGCCAGGAGGATGATTTGTTTTACATTGAAAAAAAAAACTTGGAGATTGCCGTTACAACATTTTATTTTTATTTATTTATAAACAACATAAATTTAACCATGTTTGTGTGTGCGTTGCTGCGTACGTGCATGTGTGTATTTCACAAAACCAAAGAAAAGCTTTAACTTTAGCCTATATTCTAGTTTATTTGTTTTATAAATACAACCTCCTATTTTATGTTTGCAGCCTCTGCATAAAAATTAATTCAGATGGTTCAATGTTCTGCATTTTCCATAGCAAATATTTTGAGGGGTGTTTTTGACAACTGAGAGCCACCAAATGACAAATATGAAAAAACGAATACGACATTTTTGGACTCAGTCAGGGTGCAAGGACCTTAAACTTTTGAGGCTTGCGCAGCTTCTCGAGGAGAAATCAAACAAATGAGCACCGTTTTCTAAAGTCTGAGCGCAGCACACACAAATAAGCCAAATTGACATACTGCAGTTATATTTATAACATTTGAATACAGTTTGGCAACATGCATCACACAACCTGACGAACAAGAGCTGACAACTGACCATCACCTCAAGATTGAAAATGTCTTTTTTTTTTTTCCGTCCCATCCTGTAGCCTATTCCGGTTGAGAACCACGGTTTTAAGAGATTCTGTTATAAGAGGAAGGGCGGTCTGTGGTTGGCACTGTTGCCTCACAGCAAGAAGGTTGCTGGTTTGAGCCCTAGCTGGGCCAGTTGGGATTTCTGTGTGGAGTTTGCAGGTTCTCCCCGTGTTTGCGTGGGTTTCCTCCGGGTGCTCCGGTTTCCCCCACAGTCCAAACACATACAGTAGAGGTAAATTAAATAAGCTAAATTGGCTGTAGTAAATGTGAGAGTATGAGTGTTTCCCAATACTGGGTTCCGGCTGGAAGTGCTGGAGGAGCCGTCTCTGTGTTAGTCCATGTTTATTCTACCAGCTGATAGGATGGCCGAGAGCACAAGAAACAGCCTCGAGTAAAAAAACGGTTTGTACTTTGTGTGCGAGTTCTATTCTTTAGTGGATCATTCTTACAGGTCTTGGGTCAGCTTTGAATAGTCTACTGGCTGTCTCAACTCTAAGCTGCGAGGATGCAGACAGGAGCCAGTGTTGATAAAAAAAACTGTGTTGATAAAAATTATTTTAATTATTAGTTTTGGGTCTCTTTTACCCTTCTTTAAGTATATGTAATTGTGTAATGAACTAACAAAACTTCTCCAGTGTGGTGTTTTAATACATGGTAACAAATTGCATAAGTAGGTGCAGTTGGATAGAAAATACAGAGACGTCAGTGCTTGAAAATAACTGTCACTTCTTGATTAGGTGTCCTGTGAGACAGTGATACGAGTGACAGTCAAGAACAAAATCTTCTAGTATGTCTCAAAATAGCTCACCCTATGTACTAATGATATTCATGTATGCAGGATGTTTGCAGATGAAGTGGAACAATCTCTGCAGTGCAAAAATCGGATATGTGCAGAATGTCAAAGGGTTTGACAAGGGATGGACTCCACCAAGCTCCCCCCTGGAACATCAGTTGTTTACTTGTGCATTGATGGAAACAAGAAATGTATTTTTTATTACTTTTGTCTCTATGTTTTATTATAAAAAAAAAATTTCACATTTTCAACAGATTAATACATTCAGTGTTGCCAATTTAGCGACTTTTTTTAGCGAATTTGTTGCCAATTTAGCGACAAATTTACAAAAAACGACTAGCGACAAATCTAGCAACTTTTTTGGGTGTAGCTGGAGATTTTTATAGACTCATGTGTCTGTACTGTACCGTCCCTACTCTTTTCAACTAGCTGCGGGTGATGCCATCGGCCCCTCCCCCACCTCAGAGCACTGACAGGCGGCCCAGTCCTCGTGCAGCAGTCTCTCCCACAGGCAGCCTGAGAGCAGATCACCCCTCTGCTAAATTATTTGCTGTCAGTATGCATCGCAAGTGTGAGGGTATTTCCCCTTGTACAGTCAAACCAATGTGCTTCTCATTTGTTTTAAATTTAACAGTTTAATTTGACTGTTTATTGCTTTCTTGTTCACAAATCACAGATTTTTTCCGAAACCTGTCTGGGTTTATTATGTCAGAGATTACTGCAAATTAACTACACATATATACTGATAAACTGTATTCAAACAGCAATTTAGTTGAATTGGCATGCATATATAAAGCATAGTGCAAATATAAATACCCCTTTACTAGCCATAAGCTGTTAAACAAACCGAAACGGTTGGACATTATGACGTCAGTAATATGCAAATTGACGTACGATGTAATCTAGTGACATTTAGCGACTTATCAGGCAGAGCTTAGCACCTTTTCATTGAAAATAGTTGGCAACACTGAATACATTTTATGTTCATTAGAAAATATGTTTTGACTGGGAAAAGATGAACTAATCATCATCTTTTGTATGATACGATATATTAACCAAACGTCAGCTTTCTTACGGTGTTGCTTACTAATCGAAAATTTCTTAGAAGGAACTGCTATCAAGAGGGAAATAGCAGAGTATAAAAATAATGTGAGGGGGGCTTTGCTCCATACTTCTTGTATAACAAGTCTAGAAATGTTTGCGGTCACAAGGAGCTGGATGCTTGTGGAAGTTGTGAAATATATTGAAGGTGCACTTAACTGTTCTGGTATGCAGAGAAGGGGTGCAGAAAGAGGAAGTATTTTTAGGTGAAACTGCCAAAAGGACTCCAGAATGATTGACAAGTGACGAATTCCACCAAAAGCCTACCTTTTATTATCAGTTGTGTATAAATACTGGAGTCAGGGAAATTTAATTCTTATATTGCATTGGTGTAACGTAACCCAGAGCTGTCATCGAATCATTGTTGTATAATTGTTGTTGAGTTGAGATTCTAGGGAGAGTAGCTTATGAACACTGTAAGAGTGTTGAAGCTGGCTTCTGCAAACTATATTCAGTAAATTTTCTTTAATTCAAGGAGACTCCGGCTCCTGCTCTGACATACCAGTCATTTGAGTTAAAACTGACGGCCCCCAACAAGATTATTATATAAAACGGATATTATCAAGCAATCAGAATACTTTAAGTTCATGAAACAAAAATAGTGATTTTATGCAACAGTTTCTTCTCCTTAGTGTCAATATAGGCCACGCGTTCATGAATCACTGATGGCATAGGGTCTGTTTTGAAGATATTTGAACAAGTTGGGACTAGGGATTGGCAGTATGACCAAAATGGTATTTCACGGTATGAGCAAGTTTATTTCGCTGTAGCGATTTCTTTAACGATGAAATTTTTTTATAGAAAAGTATTTATGAAAAGGGCATGATCTTATGTGAATAATTAGCATTTTATTTTGAATCCAATAAATAAACTAAATATATGACTCTTAATGATCAAAAAATTCCACTGTACATCACATTTATGTGGGCAGATCTTATAATTTATTAATATTATTATTATTATTATTATTATTACTATAAACATTTCTCCAGTAACATTTTCTCACATGTGAAATATCCCAAGTAACAGGAAAATAAAACTTGCATTTGACAATACGAATATGTAAACACTAAGGAAATAGCGAACAATTACTTGTATAAACCTACACTGGCCTCACGATTCAGTTACGATCATGTCATCGATTCAGTTAAATTTGATATCTTGGTTCATCAACAATGCTTTCATAAACAAATTTTAGATTGGCCGGCAGCTAGCTTTAAGCAACTCACATGGTCACCCACTGAAGCCAAGCAGGGTTGCGCCAGTACCTGAATAGGAGACCACATGGAAAAGCTAGGTTGCTGCCGGAAGTAGTGTTAGTGAGACCAGCAGGGGGCGCTCAAACTGCAGTCTGTGTGGGTCCTAACACCCCAGTATATGGATGCGGACTCTATATTGCTCAGCGAGTGCAGTCTTTCGGATGACATGTTAAACCGAGAAAAACAGCTGATCAGCACCCTGTCTGGGTCAATTAGATCCTTCCAAGGTGCACCCAGCTCTGTAACCATCACCTCCACCAGAAGCTGTGTCTAAATGACGGATGCTTACAGCGGTACTTCGAACTGACCTGGTCCCAGTTTGATGACCTGTTGTCCCATGTCAGGAGGACGATTTCCCCTCAGGACACCAAAGGCACTACGCTCCCCTGCCTCGTCCTAGTAACCTAGTAAGCTAATCCACGGTAACAATATACACATTTGTACTGCCCTTGAAGATGAGAGCTTAGATTTCATCAAAAATTTCTTGATTTGTTTCAGGCATTTAAAACAACATGACCAACAAGTAATTATTAACAGAATTTAAAAAAAGGGGTTAACCCTTTAAGGCTGGGACACACCAAGCCAACAGTCAGCCGTTGAGAATCTGTCAGGCTAGTTTGTTTTCTATGTTTTATACATCGCCTGTCATGGCGCTAATATCCGAGGCAGTATGCCTGACTCAATAGCTGTGTCCAAAAATCTCATATAGTACGCTAAAAACAGTGTACGAGAAGTATACGAATAGTATGCCCAAATTCATAGAATTTGAAAAACAGTGTGCGAGAAGTACCCAGATGACCTACTACCTCTGGTGAGATTCTGAAGTGCACTTCCAATAAACGCTATGCTATCCCATAATGCATTGCAAGAAAATTCTTGAATGGCACTGAAGCAACACCGCTAATGTGGTTAGGTCATGTGATCATGACAAAATGGCTTCTGTAGTACGTCCGGAGTTAAATTAATACTACATAGAACATACTTTTCTAACGGTCAAGTAGTAAATTTAAATTCAAATACAGTACCTACAGCCAATGTGTAAAATCAGCATCAATCTTCTATGAGATCACTCTCTCTCGCTGTACGAACGAAACCAGCCAAATGATGAAAGTCAAAAGGAAGTGCAAATAACCAGTCTGTCACTTTATTGCTTTCCTAAAATCTTTGGGTATCATTACCACAGTACTTTTCTACAGAGGGATTATTTGCACTCCACTACCATTTGTCTGTGTGCAGCAATAGTTCTGATTTCGCTTTTTGAAATGACAATGCAGACTACTGCAGGTATGGAAAAATACATCCTCTCATGTCAGCGCAGAACACATGCTTATTTCAATTGACCGTTATCCATTTGATACATTCACACGCATCTTTTTGGTCCAGACAGGACCAGAAGAAGCCAACATGAGGTGACAGTCCGTTTTGCTTGCAACTAATTCTTTGATGTCAGCTTTGTGTCCCAGGCTTTACATGATATAGTGGACACAGCAATTAATTCCTGAAATACTTTGTTGTTTGAACTTCATCATACACTACATAAAAGGTTACAGTTCAAGTAAACACCACAAATCTAGTGACCAATACCTTGTGTTGTTGAACTTCCACTTTTCATCCTTTTAGCTTCATCATCATCGGGGACTGATGTCGCTAAATATGAGGGAACAAGAATTGAAAACAGTACATTAGATACACTTATGCACAGATTGTGTAGATAGAGGTTTAAATTCTAATCAGTTACCATTTTGTGTACTTAATGACATTTCGAGTTCAGCTCCCTCTTGAAAGTTAAAAGAATCCGGCAATACTTTGAATTCCAGAGCAGTTCCCTCCTCCAATGGCATCAATGCCGGATTCCCCAACTCATATTTACTTTTCCGTACGTTTGCAGGTGGATGCGGTAGTTTGGACACCAGATTCTTTCCTCTGATGACAAATTTATTCATTGACATTTGTTGCGTTGTACACTTTTGTCTCTTTCGCTTCTTATCTTCAGATTTTCCCTTAGCACTTGGACAAAACCGTTTTCTAAATGAAATGGATGAAATTGCATTTTTTGGGAATTCAGAAATAGGATTTGATAGCAAGTTTTCACACCTTGACATGTTTTTGAAAGGCACATTTTCATCCACACCAGCTTCGGATTCCACTGATTTGCATTTATGTGACTTTCTTTGCACTTTAATCTTCTCATTAGATGTTATAGTGATTTGAAGAGTTTCTGGAGGGTCTTCACAATTTTCTATCCCTTTATATCTTTTAATTGGCATCACTTCTTTTTTCGTTTCAGAACATGACCCATATAGTGCGAGACATACGCTACTGGTCTTCATTCTAAAATCAGCAACTTGGGTATCTTGCTCAATCTCATTATGGTTCAGGATTGCATTTGCTGCACCTTTTAAAGGTGAATTGTCTCTTCTCTGCTCTGAAGTTTCAGTCTCTTCTATACAAGCCTCTTCAGATCTTGAAACAGCTTTATTCTCCGTCCAGTCCATAGTAGGATCTTTTGGAAAAGGAATACCATCTTCTTTGGTTTCAGAATCCTCTTGAATTTCAAAATACTCCATTTCAGAATCTTCTGTGGTATCAGAATCCTCTGTGGTATCAGAATTAATCTCCAGTCCACATTCCTCTACTTCATTAACTTGTACATCCAAACTGGAGTCGTGAATGAGTTTACTCCCTTTTTCAATCAACTCTGATTTTTTGCACATGCACAATGAGCCATTATCAAACTCTAATGTTTGGAACCATTTAGCAAGACAACAGAAAGAATCCAACTCCTCTTTACTTGAACTTTGAGATTTCCTCGTTGGTTTTACATCATCTGGGACTACTTCTTTGTTTAACTTGACCTCCAGATCTTGACCTTTATTCTGGTCCTTAGTGGAAATATGAACTCCAGTGTCATTGTTCAAGTCCTTATTTTCTGCCTCACCAGCAAACCAAAGCTCAGCCATTTCATGAGGAAGAACACTGATTTGAATAGAGTCCAAAGCATCAATCTTGTTAATCTCTTCGTTTGTGTCCATGTTAAGTCCTTGACTACATCTTGGATCAGTTTCACATCTAGCTCTCTCCTCATTAAGCACACAGTCAAGAATAGGCATGTCATCAGTAGATTCATTTAGCATTTGAGATGGTTCCATAATTGCAAGACAAAGTTTTGGTGGACTTTCATTGCAACTTTGGTTCATTGATCTATCAGGCAACACTGAACTTTTGTTTTCTTTAGAAAAATTGTCACCCAGACTTGCCATAGCCTCACCTAGACCATCGGTTTGTTCTGAAACCACAGTACCTTTTGATGAGCACTTGTTATCTGTCTCTTCCAACCTCGGCATGCTTATTTGTCCTTTAGTAGTTGTTGTGTTTTGGATTGAATTTACCAAGCAGGACTTCTCTAACGCAGAAGAAATGACTTCATCTTCGATGAATACACCAGCAAAGCATTGCTTAGCCACTTCATGAGGGAGAACGTTAATCGTAAAAGAAGCTGAACCGTCCACCTCAATATCTGGACTTGTTGCTTCCTTACAATAACCCCCATTTGGTTGTGCTTTTGCAGTTAAGGGTTGATGCTTTCTTTTTGAAACATCACCTCTTCCACTTTTGTGATGATTTATTCCCACAGCCCTCACCAGATTTGTCATGTTGTCGAGTGGATGTAGGGTGTTTGATTCACTGTTAGTTTGTTCCATAAACATACTGCTCTTTTGGGAGTAGTTATCAGTCTTTTTTGGTGGTGTAGTAATGTTTTGTTCAAAGTATTGTTGCGCCATTTCACAAGAAAGAACTTTAATCTCAACAGGAGCTGAAGTATCCATCTCAACAATCTCCTCTTCATTTGTTGTTACAGAAGGTTGTTGACCAGGTTTCGAAATGGTCTTATGTAAAATTTGACTAGAACCTTTTTGCGCTGAAGTTAATGGCACAGACTTCCGCTGTACTTCAGCCTCAGGACTAAGTGCCGGTGGATTTGTGCAGCCACTTTGGCCTGATGCATCATTAGTAAACACAGGACTTTTGGCTCCAGCAGTATTACATAAACTTCCATTCAATCTTGGTGGTGACGATGAAGGTTGATGCTTTCTTTTCAAACTGCTGTTTTTTCCAGACAGGTTCTGATACTTTAATGAATCTTGACGTTTTTTGATTATCCGCACCAGATTTGCTAAGCCATTCAGTGGTGTTGTAGTATCTGGTTGGGAAATAACTTGTTTGTGATCCACATTAGGCTTCATTGCGCAATTATCAGTCACAGGTGGAGATTTTTTGCAAAGACTATCACTATACAAATTTTTGTCTGATAATGACTGATCTCCGACATCTTTTCTTATTTCCACTGTATCCTGATTATGTTGAGCTAAAGGTGAGACTGGGAGCAATGCGCTTTGAAGTGCAGATGCTGAATTTTCCTCCGGGATGAATGCAAACTCACGATTGAGCTTTGGGGAGCTTGTGCAGTCACTTTGGTTGGTATATTTTGGTGACACAAGATGTTTTGCTCTAGCATCATTACAATATTGATTCACTGAACTGGACATTCCATTCAAGATATCTTGCTGATCTGAATCCTTCACAACAGTAGTCACATCCTCCAGAGATTTTGTAATATTGGTTTGACTTTTGTTTTTTTCTATAACCATACCATTAATTTTTGGTGACGAGTTAACAGCCAATGCAGATGGAGATTGGCCATTGTTAACACCAGGCAAGTTTTCACGAGTTGTCTTATTATCTAATGTTGCTTCTTCTGAAACTTTGTTCTCCACCGCTGTTGGTTTACACCAAGGAGGAGTAGACGGCATTTCAGCAGCTTCTTGAAATTTGCTTGATGTCGTTGTTGTATAGTTTTGAGTTGGTTCTGTAAAATTTTGACAAGACCTATAGAACCAAGAATATCCACATTCCTTGTCAATGTCATCAACATTTTCATTAAGATTCAACCAAGATGATGTGTATGTCATTTTCGGTGGCTCTTCGTTGTGTTTCAAAGCCTGAAAATCCTTGATAACTCTGTTGCGTGCCTCACTTTTAATTTGTCTCAATATCACAGGCTCTTTCATAGAGGAGTAAAGAAAAACTTCCTCCATTACATTTTCATATATGCCAGTCTGCACAGCCTCCAGAAACTTGCGATAATCCCCATCCCAGTAAAGCTTTAGGATTTCCTTCCCAGCATCATTTTTGTAGACATTCTTTTGATGCGAATTATCAATTTGCTGGATCATGTTCGTTAAGGTTTGCAACCGATCTAATGGCCATTTAATAAAAGGAATAGTTTCCGCTTCAACGGTTTTGTTCTTTGTGATTGTGCAGGTATTTATCTTTTTACTTGGCTCGGTTTGCATCTGAGCTGACATGGATTTCTCTTGTTCTGCTACCACACCTTTAAGCTTCGGCAAACTTGCCAAGTGACTCCAGAGAACTGATTTGGCAGTCACAACAGGACTTTTGGCTCCACATCCATCATTCAGCCTGGGCTCTTCGGATTTTGGTCGTTGATTCTCGCTTGTTGGTTCATTTTTATTTTCTGTTTGATCCTTTAGATTAGTGCTAGCCTCCAGAGTATGTGGAACATTTGGTTGATGTTGTACAGTCTCTTGCACAGAGCTTGCGTATATTTTAATATTAGCAGATTCGTCCGTAGCATCAACAGGTGTGGTTCCTATTGGAGATAATGGTGTGACAACCGCAATAGCTCTCTGTGCAGAAGTATTCTGTACACACATAGAAAGTGCTTGCACATAAGCATGGGTTGCCTTCTCAGGAACAGTTACCTGGTTATGGCATCCACTTAAATTACTTTGAGATGCATTTTCTGTTGGCTTGTATTTCAGATCAGATGGCAAGCTTAACCTCGTTTTAGATGATCCTGGTGTCAAATTAGGAGCATTTGCATGTTGCTGGCTGTTGTTAAATTTGATCGTGTTTACATCTCTTTTAGCTTCATTATGACTTATGGCGTCTATTGTTTTTGCTTCAACCTGTGGTGAATTATTTGGGCCAGTTGTCAAAGAGGTAGTTTTCTGTTGCACATACAAACTGCTATTTGATTTAAAGGCACAATCTGAACCACTAAAAGGATTATCAGTGGGAGCAACTGGGAGATTTAGGTTTTGGACAGGTACAAATATCTGACAGTTAGAAGGCACATTCCATAGAATAATCCTGTCCTGATTTCCTGTAGGCACTGTATATATTGGATGAAACTTATTTTCTTGTGCACGCTTTGCCTGAATGCTACTAGTCAAATTCTGTTCACTGTTTGTTTGCTGGATGGTACAGGCGACCTTTAAGTAATTTTCAGGGGTGGCTTGTCCTGGATATGAGGATTTTCCAGAATTAGTTGATACACACTGCTGGTAGATGTTTTGGCTCAGAATTTTAGGTGTCCCATCACCTGGTGTGAACTTTTGCAGTTGTCCTGATTGTTTGGAGTTAGCTTGCATGCTACTGAATGTTCACTTGTATCTCCAGAAAGAATGTAGGGGCGGAATCATCACATGCCTGGAAAAAGATCAAAATTTGAAATTGGCAAACAAATCATATGAGATTAATTTATTGACTGGATCTTGATCTATTTATCACCTTGTTAAACAGTCCAACTCCAGCAACATCAGACTTTGTTATAAATTTAGTAAGACATTGAAGTTTCCACACTTTGTCCCTTAACTAATTAAAACCTATTGTAAATGTACATCCAGATGGTAGTTAATGCAGAATAAAGCCCGATAGGCATTTTGGTAGCCTATAAAATGGAAGGAAGCCAGTCAGACAGACTGGAGGGCTTTATTCTGGCAAAACAACCCCCTGGATGTACTTTATCCTATTCATTACATTATTATTTGCCACAAAATGTAAAATTATGAAATTATTTTCATTCTATATGCATTATAAAGTCTGTTATTCAGTTGGACTGTGTGTGACTACTTTAACGACTGCTTATCTTCTATCTTTCTGTATATGTTGCACAACTAGGGTATACGCGACCACTTTAGCTTCCGTTTATCATCAGACAAGATTGCAATTCATGCATGGTGACCTAATGAACTGTGTAGTCGAGTAGCGGGAGGTGAAATATAGATGGGTAAAAGTGAAATATGAGTGTTAGGGTGACTGTAGTTCATCTTGTATGTCACTGGTGACCTTGTGGACATAACTAGATAAAAAGAGAACACACTCTGCTTCTATGTCTCACTTTGCAAAAACTGGCATTTGTGTATGAATGTGTGACCTTCTTTGTAAAGAATAAAAACCTTAAAAGACATATTGGATAAGGATTAGTATTCTTGACCACAGAGAAAGCCTCTTTAAAGAAAATAGCCATTAAAAGCCTGAATGGTTTGAATCTTTAAAGGCAAAGCTCACTAAAACAAAAACGGCTAAATGGAGCATACATTAACCTATGTATTATTCAGTCACAAAATTGATGCCAGAGGAGAATGGCTAGACTGGTTCGAGCTAATAGAAAGGCAACTGTAACTCAAATAACCGAGCCATGCAGAAGAGCATCTCTGAATGCACAACACCTTGAGACAGATGGGCTACAGCAGCAGAAGACCATACCGGGTGCCACTCCTGTAAGCAAAGAACAGGAAACTGAGGCTACCATTTGCCACCAAAATCGGACAATAGAAGATTGGAAAAACGTTGCCTGGTCTGATGAGTCTCGATTTCTGCTACAACATTCAGATGGTAGGATCAGAATTTGGCATCAACAACATGAAAGCATGAATCCATCCTGCCTTATATCAACGGTTCAGGCTGATGGTGGTGGTGTATTGGTGTGGGGGATATTTTCGTCGTGACACTTTGGGCCCATTAGTACCAATTAAGCATGGTGAAGAAGAGATTAGCATCATGGATGTGCAGCCGACAAATCTGCAGCAACTGCGTGATGCTATCATGTCAATATGGACCAAAATCTGAGGAATATTTCCAGCACCTTGTTGAATCTATGCCACGAAGGAATAAGGCAGTTCTAAAGGCCAAAGAGTTTCCAACCCGGTACTAGTATGGTGTACCTAATAAAGTGGAGGGTAAGTATATTTGAACGTTAATGTACTCAGTGACTATCAAGATTATTCAAAGTACCTAAAAGAGTCTGTGTTATTAGCTCAGGTTGTTCTAATCAATCTGCAATCAATCAGAATAAGACAGTTTTGTAATAATATTAATCTATTTATTAAATAGCTACTATTATGCATCCAACAACAGGCTGATATGCATGCAGGGTCAAAAAAAAACACTTTTATTATGCATTTATTTTTACCTAATTATCCCAACGACTCCCATATGATTCATTCAGCGATTCATTAGTTCCCAACCCCTCTTTAGCGTGATGCTAATCTGCGCTGATTGGTTCGATGACCCAGTTTGTTGTGATTGGTCAACTGCGTTCAGCGTGAGACCGAGAGTAATGTAATAATTTTAATAAAGTAATACATTTTCCCAGGTCTGCGTATGCAACAAATAGCAGAGGCTTGAGTTCCATATCGAGGTCACGCCGACACTGCTAAAAACTCATTACAGCAGCAATTTATACGAACTACTATGGGTCGACTCTTTTATAGATGAATCAATAGTTTTAAAAAACTGTACACTTTCAGATTTAAACATCAGCTGGATATATTGTTACACACTGCAAGGAAGATCATTTTCAAAGACCCATAATAGGGACTCTTTAACATGAACTAAAAATGAGCAATACTTGTACAGCATTTATTAAATCAAAGTTCAACATTTAAAGATGCAGAACTAAAATGCAACGTCTTGCTTGTAAAAGGATTGTTCACTCTATTTACACACCATCAAGAGGATCCAAACCTAGGGGTTTCTTTCTTCTGTTGAACACAAAAGAAGATAGTTTAAAGAAAGCAGAAAACTAACCTATCCAGATTTACTTCCAGAAAATACACAATATGGATATCAATGGCGTCATTTTTCCAGCTTTCCTCGAAATATCTTATTTCGTATTCAAAAGAGGACAGACAAAGGTTTGGAACAAGTGAAGGGGGAGTAAATTATGGAACTTATTTTTTGGTTGAACTAATTCATTCATTCATTCATTCATTTTCTTTTCAGCTTAGTCCCTTTATTAAATCAGGGGTTGCCACAGTGGAATGAACCGCCAACTTATCTAGCATAGGTTTAACGCAGCTGATGCCCTTCCAGGTGCAACCCATCACTGGGAAACATCCATACATACTCATTCACTACGGACGATTTAGCTTACCCAATTGACCCTTTGCTAAGCCACACCCAAAAACCGCCACCCACCAATCTTGGCTTAGCAACCGTAGCTACGCACAGGGGCTCAGTCAAGCTTTCGAGTGAGGGAACAAGCCAAAGCGTTGTGCATATGAATTGTGCAAATCTGACACCCGGTTTCCTTAAAGTTTGGACAGGTTTTGAAAAGGGAATAAAATTCCACCACCCTAAAACCTAAAGGGAGAAATGCCAGCGTGGATCAAGCTGTGTGAGAAGCACTAAAGAAGCAGAGCTAAGTTGGTTTTGTTTTCGATATTCACATTCAGTGATAGATGGCAATAACTCATACACCTCTAACCCTAAACCGATCTAAAACGGGTTTCCTACAAAAATACAAAGCAGGTTGTGTTGCCCAGCAGTCTTTTTCTTTTTTTCCGCTCTATATTATGAGCACTGCTCCGTTTAAGCCTTTGCCATAGTAGTCATACTAGCAGTCATATTTCCATCTGTTTTTAAGCTATGAAAATTACATAAACAAAACAAAACGAGAAGGGATCACAAATTGAGCACTTGCAATCAATATACTTGTATACTAATATTTGCTGGTAGGGAAAATCTGTCTGTTCACTTCTGCTATTTATACTTTGATTTGCATTTCAGTTTATTTATTTCTTCCACTTAACTGCAAAGAGTAGAAACTGGATAAAAAGCACACAAACATACTGACAGTAATAGGTACTGTACATCATTATGGATCAATGATGCCAATATTTGGCACAAATCCATCAGTTTTCTGCCTGCTCTTTCTGTGAATTATGTAGAAGCACTGCCCATGCTTGTTTCCTCGTCGGTTAGTAACGCTATATAACAGTTTTGATTATTATATTCTCTAATCAGTTGCTATTATGTCGTGAATATACCCCTGTAATGTATACTGCAGTCTTTTTTTTGTCTGGCTTTCTCGGATATCTCACTTATTCGCCAAAAATGACTATTATATTCCTGGGGATTTCTGGCACCGGCGCATACACACGGTAATAGATGTGCCAGGCACGAACTAAGGAGGGCGGGGCTTAGCGAAGGGTCAATTCACTTGTACCAAATGTCTTTGGACTGTGAGGGGAAACCGGAGCACCCTGAGAAAACCCACGTGAACACGTGGAGTATATGCAAACTCCCCACAGAAATGCCTACTGACGCAGCAGAGGCTCGAACCCGTGACCTTCTTGCTGTGAGGCGATCGTGCTACCCACTGTGCCACCGTGAACGCCTTTTTGGTTGAACTGTCCCTTTAAATGTTTACATGAAAAACTTTAATGTTAACAAAGATGCATAAATACAGTAGGTTGGTAAATATTTTAAATTAACATTAAATACAACAATATTGTAAAGTGTCACCATTGCGGCTTTAAAATTCTTTATTTATACATTTTTAGAATACATTATAAAAGAAAACAAGAACTCGAAGACTGCATCAAAACAACAACAACAACAACAACAACAACAACAACCAATACATAATATGTAGAAGTACATATTTAACATAACAGATAAAACATTTTAGATTAATAGGGCTGTGACTAACGATTATTGTGATAATGGATTAGTTGGGCGACTCGGTTTTCAATTAAGTAATCAAGTTCTCATTCCACCCTTTCTGCAAATGATTACCCTGACCATGCAGCTGTGCTCTGCATGCGAATACAATTTGCATAGTTGGAATGCAAAACTAAATTCAACAACACTGCTTCTATACCCTACATTGCATAAACAACTGTGTATCTTGTAGTCACATTAACAGCTAAATGAATCTCAACGGGATTCATTGACAGATTTCATTATAGATAATAATCAATAATAATCAACAATTAGTTGTTGCGGCACTAATAAATAACTAAAGATGAATTAAAAAAAAATAAAGAAAGAAATAATGAAAATAAATAGAATTTTAAAATAAAATTAAATTAAAATCCAAGGTCATAATGGGAGAACCCCAACTAATGCACAACTAAATCAAAAGAGGCAAAGACACCATCAATGTAATCCAAGATTTCTCCATGAAGCATAAGCATTACCCAGGGTTAAAAAGTAGAACAAAGGATTGGAATATATTGGGGATATAAACTGTTGAGCCATTGTGTTCACATGCTCAACAGAAATGACTGTGCTTGGCCATGAAGATAATAGTCTCACTGCTCTTCACAAAGTGCAAAAGATATATAGACACCGAAGTAGGGTTGGGCGATGTCGACCAATTTGGCATCGTACAATGTCTAATGTGAAACATTGCAATGGACGATGACATCATTGTCATAGGCGGTGGTGAATTAGTTATTTACGAATAATAAATTAGTTATTTGTAGCCTACCGTTTCAACTACCTGACCCACATGGTGTTTGTTTTACCTATAACTAGGGCCAGACGGAATCTGCGGATGTTTTTTGCCATTTCTGCTGAGAATTTTGGTAAAAATCTACGGATTTCTGTGGAATTATTTAGGGAGTATCATAACTAAAACCTTAATATATGAAATAAAAATTATATCTTTTTAACTTTTATTTAATGTTTAAAATGCAAATCAAATTGGATTCACTTTATTTGGCAAGTCTCTCAAACAATAAATCTACTAAAAAGACAGGAAATATTACTTTACAAACTGTATTGTAAATAAATCAGATGAACATTTTCATATTAGTCAATAATATTACTGTAATTAATTTAAAAACTGAATAAATATAGATTTACACACATTTACTTGAATAAATAAACAGAATTAATGATGGGCTGGGAATCTGCGCCAAATCATAAACAAAGAAAAGCTACACACAAATTACCATCGGTCAATCCGTTTTTCTGTAGGACTCTGGTATGAATCGGTGAAGTTATAATGCATCGACAAACTTGGTTGGTGCAAAAATTACAAGCGTGAGAGCGAAAGATTGAAGCAGTGTACTGACGCTGTGACACGTTAATATCACCTTTAACAACTATAGTGAGACACGATCCAGCGGTACATCTTTGATAAACTGTCTGACGTGCACTGCTCTCTAGGGTTTTGTGCTCAAAGCACCCACTGACTGCTGGAGCTCAGAGGCACACGTGTGCTGCAGCACATGACAGCGTGTGTGGTCACGTGATGTGCGTTTTCAGCAGTGTAGTGTGGAAGGAGGACTTTTCAGAAATGCTAGATGAAACAGTGTAGACGTGGATCATTTTCGTTCTAAAATTCTATTTTAAAACTAAGACCTATTAGTGTAAACAGGGCTGTGTGTATTTTTCGCAAACGAGTTGCTGCTGCGACAGGGGCGGGGTGGAGGATGGAGATGCCGGCTCAGCATTGTGATGTCTATTCATCATCTATTGACCCAACTCTACACTGAAGCATTTCAAAGTCATGTTGATCAGTTGATCTGTCTATGAGCTGACATAAGAGATTCACTGATGAATCAACTGATCTAGGCAGCTTTGAAACACTCCAGTGTCTGTGCATTTGCACTTGGTGAACCAATGACCTTCACCCTCATGAATTTAAAGAAGATCTTTTGGAAAAAAAAAAAAAGTTGGAAACTTGTAATCATTAACTTAAATAGTATTTATTGTTCCTACTATGGATGTCAGTGGCTACAGGTTTCCAAAATATGCACGCAGGCATGGTTTGGTGAGGGTGACCAAACAATTGTTGGCTGCTGATACCAAGACAGTCTGTGGAGACCAGCAACTGTTACCCACATTTCTGGTTTCAATAACTTTAGTGCAAGTAGATGACAATTTTACTTTTTGGGTCAACTATACAAAAAATAAATAAATAAATAAATAAAATAAAACATTATTTTGTAAATTTTTTGTGTTTATTCATTCCATTTCTTAAATGACACTTTTTAAATACACATACTGTAGCTGAAAGATAAAAGCACCGTTGTTTTATTTGTATGTTATGCATCGTTGAAATCTGAATCTTTAATTAATTTAAAAAACAAAAAAAGATGAAGAATTTAATCTTGACCCTTGTCTTAAGTGTCTGTCTACCATTCTTTTAAACGTTATATATTGTTATCTTGTAAGGCTTGGTTTTAAAATAAAGGCTGATTTATACTTCTGCAGCAATCGTACAGGTATGCTCTGGTGCAACTCGGCGTGGTTGCATAGCCCTAGTCGTGGCTAATGCGCACCTCAAAAAATGCAAGTACACAAATCGCAACAACACGTAGCGCAAGCTCTGTGATTGGTGAGTTTGGTATCTGTGACCAGTGTGGGTAGGACCGAGAGCCACGCGAACCCGTTGGAGTGAGTGTTCACAAGTGTCGAGTCCCTCTAGATGGAAACTTTTGTTTTGTGTTTACCTTATGATTTATGTTGTTGCACGTCCACTTAGGGCTGCACGATTAATCGAATAAAAGATCACGATCTCGATTCGGCCCTACACACAATCTTAATTCAGTTTTTCTACAATTCAGCCAATTATATTTTCAAGGCCAGGAGAGAAGCAAGGCAGTCGCACATATCTTCACAGCAACATTGACACCTTCAAATAGTGTTAAGTGTCACATACTGTATTTATAAAAGGTATAATTCACCCACAAACGTCATTTCTGTCTTCATGTAATGATGTATTCGCGGCCGCGAAATCACACGTGAGCTGACCGCAAGCTGTTTGTTTACTGCAGAGAACGCGCGCGGGCACCAGAATAACGCCTACTTTAGTGAACAGAATTAACAAACAGGACATATTAAGTGCATATGTCCTAGTCATACAAAGTCCACCATAATGACTATACAAAATTATTAACAACAATAATAATAATAATAATAATAATAATAATAATAATAATAAGCTAATCATATTAACCTTTATTAAAAATTTACAGAATTGTGAGAAAATCGTGATCTTGATTTTAAGCAAAAGAAATAGTGATTCACATTTTTGCCAGAATCGTGCAGCCCTACGTCCACTGGTTCCCGCCTCTAAATGAGCAAGATTTAGCTACCTGTACATTAAAGGAAGCATTCATAAACAACAAAATACCCGAAGAAACTCAAAACAGAGGAACACAAAAACCAACTGCTAGCTAGCATTTCAGAAGAAGTGTTATTGCAGAGCAATACAAACAGAATGCAGAAGTATAAATGCTACGCACAAGGCAGGCACCATGGGAAGTATAAATAAGCCTCAAGGTTATTAGTTTGGATGTACTGCACTAACAACTTTTACAACAACTATTACCCCAAATATTTCAGGATTAATAACTAGAAACAAAAGATCAGTACAATAAACAACTTTAACAGAGCACTATGAACAACTCAATTTAAAAATAACATCCAGCATATAAAAATCACCACCCAATTTAGGAGGCCAAGTGATAAACGAGATAGCACTTCCTGCTAACCAGAGAAGGCCATGTTGCACAAGTCATCGTGGCAACAAATCCTGATCAAAACTAGCTTGTCTTCTTGAGCCCAAAAACTCAACAACTTGCCTGCATAAAAACCCAAACTGGCTTTGTACAAATTAGTTGACAACAGTGATCCGAATCAACTTGACCAAGAGCCATTTTGATGAGAGAACCCAAAAGCAAAGTCAGCAAAGAAGAATGCTTCTTTGCTGTGCAGAGGGGGTGGTAACGGATGTCCTAAGGGAATCTATAGATCTGCCTCGTGGTTGGTTCATTATTAATTTGTGCACAAATGGCTATTGTATGGCCACAAAGATCTACTCATCATTTAAGAATCACTGGCCTAGACTTCCTGATTAAGCTAACAGCAAGAAAACTAGTAAAATCACTAACAAAGAAACCTCGTGAAAATCCTGTAAATTGGGGGAGGGCTGGGGGTCAACAACTGACAGCTTTAATGTGCAGTGAACAAGATTTCTTACTGAATAAGGTTTCGGATGAGCCTGCCACAGTTTGGGCAAACAAAGTAGTATAAATGAAGCTCGGACATACTACATCCCCACATGTGACCTACTCGTGTCATTTATGTCGCTTTACTCCCATTCAGGAATCCTCTCACGTGGCATCATGGGATAGACTTCAGAATTTCGCCGAAAGTAGTAGATCATCCAGGTACTTCTCACATACTGTTTTTCAAATACTATGAATTTGGACATACTACTCGGCTCTCATTTTGTTTTAAGGTACTACACTACCTGACCAAAAAAGTCTTGTTGTCGATCCCAGTTGTTATAGCAACAAATAACAACTTGACAGAAGAGAAGGTGGATTTTTCTGATGAATCCTCTGTTGTATCGCAAATCATCACAAATACTTTAGGAATTAGGATTAGGAAGGAAAGTCTCCACTTTCCTTCCTAATCTTAACTGCCTCTCTGGCTATACCACTAACTGTACTCTCTCTCTCAAAAAAAAATAAAATAAAAATAATAATAATAATAAAAAAACTTTACTAATGCTTTGCTTCTTAGACTTTACACACCTGAAACTTGTCTATAGCACTTGTTCACTGCTGCTCTTATAGTTGTGTAAATTGCTTCCTTGTCCTCATTTGTAAGTCGCTTTGGATAAAAGCATCTGCTAAATGACTAAATGTAAATAGTGCAGAAGACCTACTGGAACCTGCATGGACTCAAGATTCTCACAGAAATCAGTCACGTTTGGTGAAGAAAAAAAATTATGGTTCGCATTTACACTCAGTATGGGGCGTGCAAGAGATCTGCAGAGTGGAAGCCAATGGCTATGTATAAGAAAGTCTGGTCTCTGATTTATATTTGGTGACCACGTCTGTAAGTATCGCCATTCAAAACTAAAAAAGCACAGCTTTTCGTTTATAATGTCTTATTGCTCATAGTCATAAATTAAAATAAAGGACGCATGACAGCTCAGCGGGACTCTGAAAAGTAAACCGCGGAACTCTGACCAACGTGACGAGAGTTTACTTGCATGTGACTTGTTTTAGCTATTTTGGTCCATTTAGAAAATTTGCAGTGTAAAAGTGAACCACACCAAGAGCAAAGTTACGGAACAAAACAATTGATGTACAAGTGTGAAAGCACCCCTTAAGGTGGGAAACAGGATTTTCTTTGGTCTGATTCATCCTGCCCCTTCAAATTTTAGCTGGTTAGAAGTCTTCACATTAACACTAATTTGTGTGGATCCTGCATTACACACTAGGATTCCCAAAAAAGAAATAAACCAACTTCTGTGCTTTGGTTCCAACCACATTAGTTCCCAAGAAAAGCAAAGTTTATTGGAAAGTATACTCCATAACCCTCTAAAGCGGAGGACTTGTACATTCCGATAGGTTGCCACCAAGCTGCATCATAGCCCATTACCATAAAGCTGACCTGATTTCAACTCTACTTGACACTCCAAAATGCACTGCACCACTTTAGCTGGAGCTTGCCGCTGGCTCCTGTTGAAAATGAATGACTTTTGGCTACTTTGACGCTCTTGCCAATGGAGGTGCAAACGCACAGTAATGTGGTTTAAGTGAAGCCAGGAGTCAAAAGTTCTAGGCAACCAAATTCACAGGATCACATTGCCCAATTATAACAAGGATCACACTGTCCAAAGACAAATTATTAACAGCTAGTCTAGTGTTAGAGGGGGGGGGGAAGAAAAGCCTATTTATATATTTTTTATTTATATATATATATATTTTGGGACGCAGCTCTTAGTTTGTCATCCTTGCATAAAGCCGTTGACTGTTGCCTAGCAACGACAAAGGAGTGCAAGCACAAAAAGTGTTGGAAAAAGTGCTGAGAAGCGACCCTCCTTTAGATGTGATTTTTGGGTCTAAAAAATTACCGGATTTTTGTTTTTTGTATTTATATAATGAACTTTGATACATGTATTTTGCTGCTTAACATTTACATGTATTTTAAATAATGCCTTTAATATACTCATGTTGGTTTATATGTACTTTAGAGGATGTATGTGATGACATACCTTATACTATCATCTTATATGTGGTCTGTGAAAGTTATCCTATGTGCTGGCTATGAAACTGTACATTCTGAAAGTATTTTTGCAAGCATCAATACCAGCTCTCACAGATCTAATTTAATCATCATTACTAGCCCTCACAGATCTCATTTAAGCTTACAGAAACCATTATGGAGCGGCTGCAGGAACTTACAAAGACGGTCTAAGCAGCACAGCCATGAAGCAGAAGAATAAGAGGGGTATAGAATAGGGCTGTGCAATTATTTGAAATTCTATTGAAATCATCATTTGAACATGTATGATTTCTAAAATCACCTTATGCAGAGATAAGACTGCATGATTTTAGCCTGATTTTGACTCGCTGACAGGTTGAGAAAAATCACAGGCTCTTCTGTTTGAACCAATAACACAGCACGCCTAAACAGAGCATGAGAACAGGAGACTGAGTTTAAATGACAAATAACTGCATAAAAAGAAATGAGGAGTTCAGCACAGGGACTTGGTGCCCAGTGTGGGATTACTTTGGATGCAGGAAGGCTGATGAAATCGCAAAATCCGGTAATTTGTTAGATCCAAATCTATCGCTTATCAACACTTTTTCCAACACTTTTTGTGCTTGCACGTAGCTAGGCAACAGCGTGCTCGTAGCTAGGCAACGGTCAACCGCTTTATGCAAGGATGACAAACTAAGAGCTGTGTGCCAAATTCAGACTGCATGATTTTCAAGGTAATCATGGTACACTGCAAGATGGATCGACGACAGGGGCTTTCACATTGCATGACTTTACAATAAGAAGAATAGCCGACAACTTCGTCCTAACTACGTCTCACAACCAAAAACATGTAGTATATCTTTTGTTATTAACTACATAACGAGCAAGATGCCTTTAATGGGGTAGAAAATGTACACATTTGCTTACCTGGGTTTGAAGGGAATTAGCAATTTCTCCTCAACTTTCTTTTTTGACCCATTTCTTGGGTCCAAATAAACTGAAAATGAGCGATTTTAACTTCTCCCCCAACCCCCCGCTGGCCTGCAGGTACACACACAATAGTCTAGTGGATGCTGCTCTCTCATTAGCTGTAGGCGATCGCTGAGGTTATTTTCAGTCAAAACTCATTTCACACGGCATGATTTGAATTGCCGACAGCTTCAGATATTCAGCACGCCAAATATCTCACAGGACTCATCTGCGATTCTCTCAGATCGTGTCTTTGATCGTTCACATTGTGTGATTGTTACTCGAGTGCACGAGCATCGAATTGCCTGTGATTTCAGAGATTTGCCGGCGATTTCTCAAAACCTGTCATCGAGTCAAAATCGGGGCTAAAATCATGCAGTCTGAACTCGGCATCATGCACTTTCACACTCAACAGCATGGTAGAAGCATGTAGTGTTGTCTTAAATGGAACACTGTTTTTTTACTAAGCGGATATTCAAACAGTCTCCCTGATGACGTTTGGCGGTTGCCAAATTAGTGAAATACAACTACTAAATACTACCTGCCATGAGTATAACCGCATTCACTATCAGGAGGTGCTATAAAATCACTCTCGTAGCAGAATTTTGCTTTCACAATCCAAAATAAAAAAGTTACTCAGCATGCGCAGCCGATAGCTCTGCCCCTTCCGCTACATGAGCAAAGCTGCGGTCGTTGATCGCGTGAAGTGTCCAACATTTCATACTTCATTTTACCAGTTGAATAAGTGCATCATCCAGTTAATTAAAAGTGCACTTATTATTTTAGAGTTTTCAATGTGAATGCACTACTTGCACTATTTATACTACAAAATGGCGTAGAATAGTGCATGTGTACAGCAGAAGCCCCTATTTCTCTGTTATGGAGAAATGAAAGTAAACTCAATTTCTATCTGTCTCTCTCTCGTGCTCTCTCTCTCTGACTGAGGACAGTTGACCTGTTGGCATGAGGTAACGTTTCCTCTCTGCTTGTCTGTTACAGCAATACTTCTGGATACAGACACAAGCTTGGTTGGCTCTAACACACTGTGCCAGAGTGTTAGAGCCAATTGCAGCCATTTCTGTTGATCGCGTGACCAATCATAGGAGTGTAAGAACTTGCTCGACGATGCTTAAAAAAAAAAATTGAGCGAGATATTGACATTTGTTTATTTGCTATATACACGCTCATGTTGTTCTGTCCCTGTATTTGAATTTTTAAAAGGTACAGTTCATATATCTGACTGCTTGTTTTAAAGGACAAATTTGTATTACAAATATATAAATAGGCTATATTTATACATTTTAAAGTCAAGAATGTTGTGTTGTGAAGTCAAATATAAAATTGTGTATGGAAAGCATCGTCAATGCACCATGATGCACAAAGATATCAAACTGAACCGATCGCATGATAATTTTAACCGAACGATTATTAGGAGGATTTTTTAGAAATAATAAACGAGATGTCAAACTATAAAGGGGGGTGAGGGTTGGGGGTGTATAAAGCAGTGCGTAAAACTCTGACCAGTCAGATGAATGGCCAGATTGCCTCTATTGTTGCATGCTGCTTGTAACAATAAAGGCTTTTGCCTGGGCAATCAAGACGACTTTTTTTATGAACTTAGAAAATAATTTTACCAGTTAAACTCTAGTGCTATTTTGGCACTTGCCTACCCAAATTTAAAAGCTTCCCAAATCCACATGCAGAGGGGTAAATGCAAATATTTGGTATCATTTTAAAGAAAACCCTTTTAATTTTCATAAAACACAATTGAAAGTGTTGAATAACTGTATATGTTGTCTGTGTTATAATAAACACCTAAAAAACAAAAAAATAAATAAATAAATAAATAAAAAAAGCGCTTTTTTTTTTTTTCTTTATAAACTCAAATTTAAAAGTGTACCTTTTAGGTTCTGTGTGGTCTAGCTTGCTGGAATTAATTTTGGTGGTTCCTGCACATGTCTGTAATCATAAGAAAAATGTCTACTATAATCTATGCAAAAGTTATTGTATTCCAACTGATGAGAGGTGCTATACAAGTCACAGGGACCGATTATTGTTTTCATATTTCACTATTCTTTTAAGCAAACATAATTCACTGTGTTTGGACCACGTCAGACATATAAAAGTATTACTTTACTGCACACAGTATAAGGTAAGAGATGACAGCTGTCTGTGCTATCTGGGGCTGCTTATTGATCATAAATGTATTGTTCTCACTTCTGCGCAATAGAACACTGCGATTCATTCGACAACTGTTTGATACGAGAATATAATTCAGTAAAAAGAATGCTAGAACCGTATGAGCACCGGCAAGAGCTTTCATTTGAGCTATAATTTGTACGTGTCATATATGAACCATATGAAAAACATGAAAGTGATGCATATGTGCATAAAATATAGATTCTACACTTTCAAACGTAACCACTTATGGGGGTCTGGTGCAATGCTAGCCCTTTAAATCTTAAAGCGAAAGTCGATAACGTCCGTGGAGTTTAACTGGTAAAGAATTAGGACAATTTTCCACAGCACTGTCAATCATCGACCTCTAACAGAAAATTCATATGGCCACTCAGTCCATTGCAGGGGTGCAATAACTTGGCCCTGGAGGGCCAGTGTCCTGCATAGTTTAGCTCCATTTTCCTTCAACACCTGCCTGAAAGTTTCTAGTATACCTAGAAAGTGCTTGATTAGCTGGTTCAAGTGTGTGGTTGGAACCAAACTCTGCAGGACATTAGCCCTCCAGGACCAAGTTTGGTCACCCTGGTCTATTGAGTTCAGCCATATGTCTTTGTGAACTGGAGCATTACAACAACAACAGACAATATTAGTTGGCCACTTTGCTCAACAGAAATGACTGTGATTGGCCATGAAGGTCATTAGTTCACGCTCGCGGGTGTGAAGGGAGTTTATGGAGGGCCGCAGCTTTGCTCAGTTTAGTTCCAACTCCAATTTAACACACCTGAACGCCCTAATTAAGTCCTTTATGCTTGTTTGACCTACGGACAAGTGTGCTTGCAGGGTTGGAACTAAACCGTGTAGGGCTGTAGCCCTTCAGGAACTGAGTTTGACATCCCTGCTCTATTCGCTTGTTAAATCGTGACGTATGGAATACGGTTTCCAGGTCCAAGCTGCTCCTCATTTGAACTGAGAAAATGTTTGTTTATGACCACTTTAGTCATATCACACATTAAAGTGAATTTTATATCAAATAATGGTGTACACTAGGCTTGTGCCGGTATTCGGTAATGCGATAAATCACGGTAATGAATATGCACGATATTGTTATCGCGGGCACTTCAAAATACCGTAAAAAATAATAGATCCGAATTTATATTTTTGGAACGCGCCTTAGCTTATTTTCCATCAACCGCTTGAAGAAACACTGCGTATATGCTGCGCAGAACTGATGCGCACTCTGATGTAAACAATCCCCACATGTAGAAGCCCTGTGTGCATGCAGTGTCCTCACACGCATGGGCGGACTTGCCATCTGGCAGACTGGGCACTTTCCCGGTGGGCCGACGTACTTTTTGGGCCGGGCTGATCATCGTCTTATGATTTGATCGGCCCATAAAAGGCTTAGCAGCCTATCGTTTTTTTCTGCCTAATTGATTGACGCTGCTGTGATCTGTGACTCTCTGAAAGTAGATGCTTTTTTTCCCGGACAGACAGACCGGGCCGGCCCATGTGACACTGCAGCCCATTGGCTTCTTTCGGTATTGACATTGGGCTGGCCCAATCACAAACTCCTATTTTGGACTCCGTGTGAGCGTGCGTCGTCTGTGTGTATTTGTCAAAATAGTCGAGAGTCAGAGAGAAGAAACGCAAGGGAGGCGCAGAGAAATCGCGGGAAATACACCGGCGTTTCATTTAGCGGTTCTGAAAAGTTCTCTGTTCATTCTAGTACACGGCTAAAAACGCAAATCACGTGACCACACACTCTCTGCCCAGAGCTGCAGCCACTAGTTCAGCGGGTGAGCATAAACCCCAGTTGAGTGTATAGTGCATGTCAGACAGTTCATCTGCTGGATGATCTCATCTCACTATAGTTGTTAAACGTGATATTGAATTCATCTTGTTGTCTCTATCTAACAATTCTTATGTCTTTTGAATCACTTGTTCTCAGTTAACTGTTTTGGCTGAGTGCAAAGATAAGCTAATATATTAATTTATGTAACCACATACACTGATTCTGCACATTGACTGATTGCTAACCTTTATCGTTTAAATTTAATGTACGTTATACTGTTATAATGGCCATTATTGGTTATTAAAACTGATATTCTGCAAAAGAGACAGGGTAAAGTTAATTCTTTTCAATAGAAATGAAAGGAGACAGTTATATTTAAGCCCTGTTTTGTTATAAATATGCAGTGTGAAGATGATGCTCATAAAAATATGCAGCTACACGAGGCTGTTTGGTGTCTGTTAATCATAATATCAAAATGAAACAAATTTGACTTATATTATGTTTTCATTGTTTAGATAGTGAAACAGCAAGCAGGATGAGGTGAAAGAGGTTAAAATGTAACACTGTTTCCTTTGAAGATTTACCCATGCATTAGCAGGCAGTTTTTGTTATGTTTATTATTGAATATAGGCTGAGTGAATAGTGTATTGAATAAGCTAAATTGGCTGTAGTGTATGAATGTGTGTTAATGAGTGTGTATGGGTGATTTCCAATATTGGGTTGTGGCTGGAAAGGCATCTGCTGCATAAAACATGCTGGAATAGTTGGCAGTTCATTCCACGATTGCTGATCGAAGACAGTCTCCCTTTGCACATTCACTTTGATATAATTGCTCAAGTTTACTTTTATATTGTGTATTGTTTTATTTATATTTATTTGTATTTAAATGTTTGAAGTACTTTTAGTTCATTAAAAAGTTATTAAAGTTACTAAGTTGATGAAACTGAAGTTTTTTTGTGTTTTTTTACCTGTTTCTCTAGCAAAATTACAATATCGTGATAATACCGTATACCGTGATAAAAGCTCTATCAATTAATCGCAGCATGAAAATGTGATACCGGCACATGCCTAGTGTACACAACAGTCTCTAGACCTGCTGTATCACAGACACCAATATTTTAACAACTCATAAAAAAAAAATAAAAAAAAATAAAAATTATATATATATATATATATATATATATATATATATATATATATATATATATATATATATATATATATATATATATATATATATATATATATATATATATATTTATTTTTTTTTTTAAATAAAAAAAATTTATCATTTTCTGAGCATTGGAGATATATATATATATATAGCAATTGAGATTTTTGAAAAAATTACATCGCCTTGTAGACGTTTATTATTACGATTTGTTGAGTCTCCCCATACAGTTTGATAGAGCACTTGGACCCCGCTTCGTGTGACGTTACACTTAAACAGATGAGCTGACATGCGTGCAATCTACTGATGGATTGACTGATCTTGTGTACTCACACAAATGCTCACAAAAATATTTTAAGGTTGCATATAGGGCTGTGCAATTTGGGGAAGATATCTAATTGTGATTTTTTTTTGACAGCTATTGCGATTTCATTTTGTAGTCAAGCTTCAGCTCAATAATCGTGGCAACAATTCTGCGACAGCTTTTACAGATGACCTTTTTTCGTTCTGCGTCTGTGATTTTGATACCAAAATATTGTCATATTACAACGCTGTTTTTCTTTGATATTGATGTCCATTAATGCTTCTGAAGCAGCAGATGTCATTATCCCACTTGTTTACATTTTCCTGTTTGTTTTCTTTTTTTTTATTAGGGGTGTTCCACATAGTTCAATTGTGCAATTCTGATTGGGCAGAACAAAAGTGTGCCAACTTAATTGGCTAGTAAAAGCTGATTTATGCTGATATAAACCTGCCTTGCGCATAGCCATACATTTATACTTCTGCGTTCTGTTTGTGTTGCTCTGCAATAACACTTACAAAACATTAGCTGGCAGTAGGTTATGTTCCTCTGTGTTGAGTTTAATTTTTTCTGAACACTACCTCAAATGTACAAGTAGCTAAAACTTGCTAATTTAGAGGCAGAAACCAGCGGACGTTCAACAACATTATTCATAAGGTAAACACAAAACAACAGTTTCCATCTAGAGCAGGGATCACCAAACTTGCTCCTGGAGGTCCGGTGTCATGCAGATTTTAGCTTCAACCCTAATCAAACACACTTGAACAAGTTAATCAAGGTCTTACTAGGTACACTTGAAACACCCAGGCAGGTGTGTTGAGGCAAGTTGGAGCTAAACCCTGCAGGGCACTGGACCTCCAGGAACGAGATTAGTGACCCCTGATCTTGAGCTTCACGAGACTCCACACTTGTAAACACTCACTCCAACAAGTTTGCACGGTTCGGTCGCACTTATCAGTGCTACCAAGTCGACCAATCACAGAGCTTGCGTTGCGCGTTGTTGCGATGTGTAGTTTGATTTTTTTAAAGAGGTGCATGTCAACATCAGCGAGGGCTAGGCAACAGTGCAATGGCTGCACTGCAGCATACGTGTGCACTTCACACAGAAGTATAAATCAGACTTAAGACTGTAACACACAGACAGCAGTCACACATTTGCTCTGGTGTGGAGGAAATTAAATAATACATATATATTTCTTATCACTGCCTCTTGCGATTAACTAAATCTCAACATTTCAAATTGTGATTCCATTTCAAATAATCACATAGCCCTTGTTGCATAGATTAAAGTTATCACCTTTTTTGGCATAGGGTAAGGCACTCTTTCTATTATGTTCCCTCACCCACATGTCAGAGGTTAGGGTGTGCCATTATGTGATCAGACAAGAACTAAGACTAATCTAAATAAATAAATTGTTTTTTTTTTTTTTTTTTTTTTTTTAAGTACACCTTGTTTCAAAAGTACCACTATTGCAATATAGAAAGTAGCCTAATGAAAAGACTGTGACTTTTTTTTTTTATCTATTTATAAGATTTCAGGAAAGATGTGCTCTATAGCTCTGTGAACATTCTCTGCATTGCAATCATGTTTACACAAAGGTAAGCATGTAATATGATAAATTTATATATAATTATTCCAGCCGTGACGCGACAAAAATAAAAAACGTTTCTAAAACAGAAACTTTGTGTGAAATCTTATTAACATGAAAAAAAATAATAATAAAAATCACATGCTGCAGTGTTGCATCATGTGTTAAGACAATCTAATCTAGCAATGGAGGAGCTACAATGTATAAGAAAAAAAGATGATTGATAAGCTTTCCTTTTATTTTCTATATTGTTCAAAGCCCAGGATCACTCACTGCTGAAGTAGCAAGGCGGCAGGAAGTACCGAGTGACAGACACAGTGATGATTTTCTTCTGTTGTAGGTTTATAGGGGCTTGATGCAAAAAAGGAAGGAAATTTAGATTTTGAGACGTCTCTGTTTTGCTCCATTCATACTGACATGGAGCACCGGTGTTTCCAAATGAAAGAGGCCTCCGCAGCAAGTTTCCAACTACATCTGAAATCACCTACTAAAACGTGTTGGACTACCACTGAAGTTTACAAATGTAAATAACGTCAAAATGGTTTATCCATTAACACATGAATTTAACAATGCTTCACAGGAGATTAACAAAAATTTATTTAAATCCAGCTGTTAACAGAACAGAGATTAAGGAATTTCTGTCCTTATCTGTTCACGCCTCACAGGCCCCTCCCCCCTCAAAACCTTCTGATGTCCACTGCACTTCAAACAAAAGAAACCAACACCATTGCTAGTGTTGGCTCAATGATAATTAGGAACATGATGTGCCCTGAACATTTCCATCTAAAATGTAAGGTTTCAGAATTGTAAGCCTTACATCAGGGATTCTTAAATCCAGCTCACAAGATTTATTCTCCTGCAGAGTTTAGCTCTAAAACCAGGTTTATACTTCTGTGTCGAGTGATCAGCTTGACCCCCGGCACATGTCTTGCGCGTTGCCATGCATTTATACTTCTGCGCGCTGTTTGTGTTGCTCTGCAATAACTTACGAAACGCTAGTAGGCAGTGAGGTTATGTTCCTCTGTGTCGAGTTTCTTCGCGGGTGTTTTGTTTTTTCTGAACGATTTTTTTATGTACAAGTGGCTTAAACTGACTCAGTTTAAGGCAGAAACCGGCAGACGTGCAACAACTTTAAATCACAAGGTAATTACAATTTGATTTAAAGCAAAACAGTGAAGGCTGTACGACCACGCAAAGGCTGCGTCGGAGCATACGTGTGCGCTTGACGCAGAAGTATAAATCAGCCTTAACCCCAAACAAACACATCTGAGCATGCTAATCATTAGCTAGGTTTCCACCCACCTATTTTTATCCGTATTTTGGACATGCACATTAAAAATCAGTTGATGGAAACATCAAGATGCGCATTTTTAAAATTTAGGCACATCAAGTAGGATAAACTTTTTATTTGATAAGATGTGCATAAACTACGATGGGAACGCTTTTACTGAAAAATATTCCAGTATGCAAATAAAAAAAACGTTATAAGAGATCACGTGATGATAAAAATGTGTGTGAATGGACAAACCAGCAGACTGAGCACATTGACCAAAACAACATTTCAGATGTATTACATTCTAAAACACCTTAGCCATTTCAGTATTTGTGTTATTATATTGTTAATTATCTTCAGGACCGCCAAGAGCATCCGTGCTCCCCGTCTCACGACTTCAAACGCCACAACCGTTCATTGCACATCGGCATCGTCCTCTGAGATACTAGTAGTCTATTAAATGAAGACAAAAAAAAATTCACGCAGCTTCTCCTACTGCAGTAAATTCTGTTTTTACTTTTGATATTTGGTGCCAGTTAATCAGGAAGCGATGATTTTGTTCACTTTGACTGGATGAAAACGCTTCTTTATTCGCACGCCTTTTGTGCGATATTTGTTTTGAGCATACATTTAATTCAAGTTTTTGGACGGAAACATGGCTACTGTCTTCAAGATCATTTGAGATAAAAAAAAAAATTCAATTTATATATATTTTTTAAATAAGTCGCAGTTGAAAAATTGTTTAGGGTTAGAGCCATACTCTGCAGAGCATTGGCCCCACAGTGCAAGATCAGAGGATCCCTGCTTTAAATAATGCCACGAAAGTTTTTCCATAAAAAACATTTTCCACTATTTTTTTTTCCATATAGCAAATGCTCTCACATGATTTATAGGATAAACGTGTACACAAATTTTGTGATTTTAATATTATCCTGCTTTGTCCATATAGTCATGCATACATTTGTTTGTAGAGTAAGTAGTTTGGCCGTTTATCATTCCAAGTCAATTCTCCCATAGGTAACTGAAACGGAAGTTCTAAAACAATCAAAAAACGAGCGTATTTCAAGTCAATTAAGGAACATAAATAAAATGTTGAAATAACAAAATTCTGAAACTTAAAAAAATGGCATTAACACAGCCAAAATAAGCTAACGCTTTATCAGTAAATGAATAAAGTGTAGTAAAACCATTGTGGTAACAGGTATCTTTTGCAACACTAACTATAATAGGCCTTTTTCACACTTCCTGGTTCCGGCAAGCGAAACGACGTATCACAACATTCGGTTCCAAAGCAACGGAGTAAGACAGAATGGCAGAGTCGTCTCGTCGCTGTTATTGCAGCATGCCCGGCTGCTCCAGCTTAAAAAAAAATTGACATCCTTACCTCAATTTCCACGAAAAGACAAAGGACAGAGGAAATCATGGGTGAAATTTAGACGGAATGAATGTCCTTTGTTTCAAGTTATATGCCAGAGTCCGCTCATGTGCAGTGATATTCAACAATCGCATATATTTTGACTTATTTAAAGTAGGTTATAGCATATAATAATTGTGTGTAAAGAAGTTTATAAAAAAATGTATCCAATATATAACGGGTTTTATATATATATATATATATATATATATATATATATATATATATATATATATATATATATATATATATATAATGCGCGGTTAACCGACATACCGCATGATTTCTTGCTTCATCACTGCGGTAACAGAAAATCCGTTACCGTCACAGCCCTACGGGATAGCACAGCTTACGGACAACTACTAACATAAAACTAATCCTGCTGGATGTTTAGTAGTTATTTTTGCTAATGAATGGCTTGAGTTAGCAGATCTTATGCTGTAGGCTGCGCACCTTACTGTAACCTAACGTTGCAAAAGTTGTAACGTTGAAAGACACCTTTTCTGCACAAATTCCTTTTAAATGCTGATTTATTTAGGCTACGTCATTTTACACATTAACCAAGCGAACAACGTGTTCTTGTCCAAATTACGGCAAAGTTGACAAGGAAAATGTCATCCAATGTCCCGAGGCTGTCATGATTCTGCGACTGCTAGCGAAACCGGAAAAAGCGAAACATTGCTTCGGAGGGCGCTTCCTGTATTCAATTCCGCGGTGAAAAGGGTCTATACAACCATGGTACTTAACATAAACAATGTTGCGAACCCATCACACGCAATGCGTTTTTTTCCACTTACCATATGAACAAAATAAAGCTGAAGATCAAAACGAAACCATAGACGTACAGGAAACTGTAGCTTTTACAGCAATGTGTGTAATTTCTAGTCGAAAACGTTTTAAAATGTTGTAAATGACCAGGCTTGCCTGATTCTCCGACGGATCGACGAAAAAAATAAACATTCCGTAAAATTTTCGAACAAGCAGCAAAAACATCAACATGAGGTTGTAGTCAACAACACCACATTAAGTACACAAACATTAAACTAAAGAAACGGCTTACTTACTGTACATTCGTGAATGCAATACTCCTCTGTTTACTAGGAATGTATTAGAATCTGCAGCTCTGCACTATCTAGCTAACTACTAATAACGTTCAACAAGCTCCACATGAGTTTTTATCACCGTGGGGCGGAACCATAGCCCATGTTGCCAAGTCCGCTTGAAAATCTCAAGTAGGTTCTAACGTTACAATTTTGTTTTTATTACAATGTTTTTAATGTTTTATTTTAAATATGTTTCTTAAAAAACGTTTGTCATTTCTTCCATATTACTGTTATGCCGTGTTGTGTAGTTTCTCCAGTACAACAGTGATCGATATTTCGCTAAATTTGAGAGGATCTGGCAACATAATAGAGGGAAAGGAGAATAACAGTTGTGTTAAACGTGACTGAAGCCCTGAAATATAACTTTATGTATATAAATCTAAAAATGTTTATATTTATAACCAAAAAGCAATGTAATATTTGGTTAAGTAATATTTTTGTAGATTTTATTATATTCTTTATGTAGAATTCTTATTTCTTATTATTCTTTTTAATATGATTATTTAAAGTATATATAATTAGTTTAACCCATTTTTCCCATTAGATATAATATTTAAATATTTATTTATTACTTTTACTATTTTTAAAATAAATGCATTATTTCACATTAAAATATAGTTTTAATAGTGCCGTCATCTACTCTGTGAGTCTATCAAGAATCAACTAATAATATGAATTTATGCTTAATATTAATTCACTATTTTCTAATAAAATGTGTACGACCTTTTGTTTATTTAGCTGAACACATTCATATTGCTTCTAATAAGAATCACTGCAGTGATGAGAAACTGTAATCATGCCATAAAATAGGATTTATTATAATTTAATTGAGAGAGACATAAAATAGTATCTATAAAGAAATATTCAATGATAATCACATGTCTTAGAAAGTCCCTCAAGCTCCTCTCAATCTCTTGAAAGACTTTTAATGGACTTTTTTACCAAAGAAAGGTAAAAATATTCATTCATTAATTTTCTTTTCGGCTTAGTCGCTTTATTAATCAGGGGGGCTGCCACAGCGGAATGAACCGCCAATTTCATTCATTCTTTTTCTTTTCAGCTTAGTCCTTTTATTAATCTGGGGTCACCACAGCGGAATGAACCGGCAACTTATCCAGCATATTTTTTTGCAGCAGATTCCCTTCCAGTTGCAACCCAACACCGGGAAACACTCACACACTCTTGCATTTACACACACATACACTATGGCCAACTTAGTTTATTAAATTCACCTATATCACATGTTTTTGGACTGTGGGGGAACCCAAACATGGGGAGAACATGCAAAATCCACACAGAAATGTCAACTGACCCAGCTGGGGCTCGAACCAGCGACCTTCTTGCTGCGTGCTATCCACTGCGCCACCGTGACACCCTATATATTCATTTATTCATTTTCTTTTCGGCTTAGTCCCTTTATTAATCCAGGGTCGCCACAGCGGAATGAACCGCCAACTTATCCATCACGTTTTTACGCAGCGGATGCCCTTCCAGCCGCAACCCATCTCTGGGAAACAACCATACACACTAATTTAAACTCATACACTACGGACAATTTAGCCTACCCAATTCACCTGTACCGCATGTCTTTGGACTGTGGGGGAAACCGGAGCACCTGGAGGAAACCCACGCAAACGCAGGGAGAACATGCAAACTCCACACAGAAATGCCAACTGACCTTCTCCACACAGAAACGCCAACGAATATATAAATAATTTATTAGTTTTAATAATAAAAAATAAACATGTAAAGGTGTGAACTGTCCCATCAGACAGTTTGGCTAGGAAGGGGTGTGAAGCTCTGTGAAATTGTTTGTGAGGTGTAATGTTACTCAGACTCGGTCGTCTGCTTTCAGCAGGATGAAAGACACCTCTCACCAGGGAGCCTGAAACTCTCACTGTTATAAATTGCAATAAATATTCCCTGGTTCCTTTCAGTGACTCGATCACAACTGGTCAGTCCAAGGTATTAACATGCATTTTCAATGATGCAATCACAAGTTCATTTCTATTGACGTTGAGTGTTGGGTAAAAAAAAAACAGTAATATTTTACAATTTTAAGCCTATCTACTCTTTTTAAAAAAGCAAACTTAACACACACTTTCACAATACTTTCTTTAAAAAGTAGCTAAGCAACACATTTAGTTACTTTTGAAGTGAGTTAAGATTATAATATATTTCCCAACACTGCGTTGTAGAAGTGTACACTGTAAAACATATGCGTAAATTAGCAGTTTCCCATATTTTGTGAATGTTTTTGTTTTTTATTTTTCCAAATTTTTTATGCTTTTTGAATTGCATCATGGGATATTTATCTTTCTTCAAACAACTTTTAACCTTAAAAGTTTTTTTAAAAAGTGACTTGTTAACATTTGCATAGTTTAAAGTGATATTTGGTCTTGGTCTTCTCTATTTTATATATTATACTATTCATTATACTATTTCAATCATTCCTTCATTTTCCTTCAGCGCAGTCCCTTTATCCATCTGGGGTCACCACAGCGGAATGAACTGCCAACTTATCCACCATATGTTTTACACAGTGGGTGCCCTTACAGCTGCAACTCAGTTCTGGGAAACATCCATACTGTGCTGGACTGTCTTTATCTAAAATCCTAATTAAATAAAGAAATCAGAATCCTCTCTTGGTTATATTTCTTAGCTAGAGTTTAGTTAAAGGACCATCTTTTGTAATGTTGTTCAAGGAATAAATCAGATTCATACTTTACCACACAAGGTAACTTGATGGGTCCTGCGAATGAAGCCAATGTCCACTCCCGTGAAGAAAATTAATAAAATATACGTTTATTAATAAAATAAAATCTAGTGAAAAAGTAGAATAAACAAAATACAAATAACAGAAAACAAAATCCTTTACTTTATCCTCCATTGAGGATAAAGGGTCTACGACATTCAGTATAGAGAAGTCAGAAGCGCAAAGCTGATCTGTATGTTTCAGCTTTTTATACCCCTCAGCTAGATATAGATCTACGTCTAGGAATGTGCTCATACACATAGTAGGTAGATCATACCCCTCATGCATAACTAGGGATTTTCACATAGTACTTTGCTGATACACATAGTAGTTTAAAACAGGTTATGGGTCATTAAGGACCAGCTGTAGTATATGGTAAAATCATACGTTCAAAACTCCTGCTTGTCGGTTAAACAAAGAGTTCATGTCTTAGGCGAACAAATTTATAACCGTTCCGAGTATATTAAAAAACATGAATCAACATTTAGGCAGTTTTATAGTCATGCATGCATAGTGTGCCTACATTATCATGCCTACATGCCTACAGAGTCATGTGTGTAAGCCATGGTGTAAGCTAAGCAGTGAGGTCAGCCAAAGTTCCCCCAGCTGGTCCAGCCAGTCCACTTGGTCTGTGTGCCCTCTGCCGGAGGCGCCTTTCTTGACTGCACCAGTAAGAGTGATGCTCTTAAAGGTTCAAGACACTTGTAGTACTTTTTTTGAGATTTTAACTGATTTGTGTGTGTTGAGCATGATTTAGGACAACGTTAGCAGCTGTTTTTGGTTTAATTGTAAGGGAAAACTGGATCATTTTCAGCTTTTGTCAGCTAATTTAATCTTTGGGGTTTAAAATAATTATTGGGGCGGGACCAAAATTGGTGACGTAGAGCAAAACTGCAAGTGGATTGATGAGGCGTCGGTTTCTCATTATTATTCATAGCGGAGTTTTCATATCCTATGAGAAGACCCTGCTTCTTAATTGTTCATGAGCGCACAAAACAGACATGCCAAGCTGTGAGACTCAATAGGTGCGGTCGACATGAAGCACTGCTGCAGCCGGTGATCAACGAGATTAGCTAAGCGCAGGCGGGGGCGCAGTTGAAAACAAAGCCGTCAGGCCAGACACTTTGGGGGCTCAAAATTGCGGCAGTCATGATGACCGATCACTAGGGCCAGACAGAATCTGTATATATATTTTTTCTTTTTTGCTATTTCTGCGCAGAATTTTGTAGATAATCTGAGGATTTATGTGGAATGATTTTGGGAGTATTGTAACTAAAAACTTAATACATGAAATAAAAACAATACGTTTTTAACTATTAATGTTTAGAATGCAAATCCTATTACATCCACTTATACATTGGTAAACAAAGCAAGTCTCTCATGTAATACATCTCCTAAAAGACAGAAAATTTTACTTTACAAATCGTATTGTGAATAAATCACATGAACATTTCATATTAGTCAATAATATTTACTGAAAACTGAATAAATGTAAATTTACACACATTTACACAAGTAAATACATAGACTCAATTATGGGCTAAAAATCTGCGGATTTCTGCATGCGCAGATTCCGTGTGGGCCCACCGCACCACGTGTGTGTCGGAATGGCTGATGGTGGCCATAGCAAAGGCAAAGAGCAGAGGATCGCCAGTTCAGAAACGCACTTAAAATCGGTACAGGAAGAAGCAAGCGTCACGTTTTTAACATGGTTTTGGATGCAATATGTGAATCGCCCCATACAGTTTTAACCTGAGACATACAGTACAAGCACTGATCTATAATAGATGCATGATTACAAGCCACGTGGGGTGATTACAACTTATAACACACAATTAAACACATTTTGCAAATTACACAAAACGAGGCAACAAATTTAATTACACTTACATGTTATGATCCAGAGGAAGAAGAAACTGGTCCATATTCAATTCAGTTCAATTCATCTTTATTTATATAGCGCTTTTACAATGTAGATTGTGTCAAAGCAGCTTCAAATAGAAGATTATAGTGAAACTGTAGTTCAGTTTTTAGAGTTTAAGTTCAGTCCAGTTTAGATTAGTTCAGTTCAGTGTGGTTTAATATTCACTGCTGAGAGTCCAAACACTGAAGAGTAATCCATCGATGTACAGGTCTACAAGTCTTTAACTATGCAAGCCAGTAGCAACAGCGGCAAGGAAAAAACTTGAAGGAAAATGACAGTTCCATATGAACTGTAAAAGTTACTGACAAAGTCCCTGTCAAAATCTGACAAAGTCTATCCTGCTCCTTCAATAGCAAACGGCTGACGAATTCCGTGCTGCAGCATAGGTTATTGTATCAAAAATAAAAAAAATTACAGGAACAAACACAGCACTAGGTTGGCTATAATACTGTGGTATTGTTGTGAAAATGAACTTTTACCTTTTATTCCCCGCAGCTGAATATCCATCTGTCAGTGATCGTCATCTTCACATCATGATTAGTCCTGTGATCCCCTGCGTCTCCACTAGTGTGTGAAGGGAAAGCATGTGCACATTTGAACGGAATTGGAAGTACATATTGGGTGATGTACTGTACCGTATCGACATCGATGCGATCAAACAAGATCCGAACCCAACTCAATTCATTTATTTGACTCTGGGTCAAATATTTGATGTGCACCTTTGTTATGTCCCTTTATGTATTAATTCTTCTCTTTTTATTTTTAGTAGTGTTCTGTGTATTTGTTCTCTCTGCAGGAAGCAGCTACTTGCTCCTTTGTTTGGTCCTGCCCCTGCTCCAATTGATGCCACACCCTGCCTAATCAGCTGACTCCTGGCTGCCTTTAAATTCTTCCTTTGTCACTTCCTGTTTAGCTGTTTGAGCTCACTTGTGGTTGGTAGTGGTTTGTTCAAGGTCATAGAAAGAAATTGTGTGTTTGTTAGGTAGATTTGTTGAATTATAGTTTGTGTATGTGTCTGAGGAAAATCTGTGACAGTATTTAGTGCATTAGTTCTTGCTTTGTAGTCATTGAACATCTGACCTCTGCGTGTTAATTGACTACTTTGCTGTTTTGCCCTTTTTTAATTTGTTCGCTGATTGTAAGTATTTAAGTAGGGAGCTTGACGCCATTTTATTTTGTACCTTCTTTTTTAAATTGTTTTTGTGGACAAGGGAGTTGGGTAAAAATGTGTATTTTCTTTTCTTTCCTTTTGCTGAAAATAGGGAATTTACAGGGGATTTGAATATAGATTGGTATGGTGCGTCCAGACTGGGAGTGTAATATTGCTCTTGGCTGGATCTTCAGGTAGTTGGTACCCATCATCATCAAGCTAATGTGGTTCTGGCTCTTTCACTGATAGGAGATATCTGCGTTTTCTCCTATATTTTCCTTTCCTCCTGACTGAACTATGTAAGATCTTGGTTCAAGATTTCCCTCACAACTGCTTTGCTATCACATCTATGAGGGGTTTGCATTCTCACTGTTTGTCCTTTTGAGAGCATGTTTAGTTGTTTAGATGATTTGTCATAACTGCGTTTCTGACTTATCCTTTTTTTTGTTGTGCATGAATGTCATTGGATGCAAGGGGAGAGGGTTTCAATAAAGAACTGTGAAGTGGTAGGGTGGAACGGGTTAGTCTGCACATTAGTCTCTGAGCTGGGGAGTCTAGTTTTGAATCTCTTGGAATATTTCTCAGATTCAACAGGTTGAGATGGATGTCCGTACCATCTCTTTTTGATTTTTCCATGAGCTTTTTGGCATTACAAACAGTGCATTCTGCTAGGCCATTAGATTGAGGATAGTTTGGACTACTGGTTTTATGAGTAAAGTCCCAGGCCAAAGCAAATCATTGAATTCACTGCTCACAAACTCTCGACCATTATCTGTGAAGAGGGTTTGAGGTGACCCATGGACTGAGAAATGTCTCTTCAGCTTTTGTAATGACGAATGTTGAGGTCATGTCTCGTAACTGATTGATCTTGTACCAGCCTGAATAAGAGTCGACAAGAACCAGGTATGGATGATTGTTCCATTCAAATATATCGGCTGCTATGGTTGACCATGGCAGGCTTGGAACGGTATGCAGTTTCATAGGTTCTTTTTGCTGGTGGGGTCTGGTACTATTGCACATGGCACAGGATGTGGTGTAAGCATCAATGTCTTTTGTCATAGTTGGCAAGAAAAAAATGCCAGGTACGCGTTGTTTGGTGGCTTCAGCTCCAGGGTGACCCCTATAGTCATCAGTGATCAGTTCGTGTCTGTATGGGTAAAGTGGCCACAGTGCTGGTGGAAGACTTAGTAGTTTGTTTGGCCATCCTTGTTTAATTGTGTTTGCAAGCAACTGTGGAGTCACTTGTTGTGTGGAGTTTAAGTTCATCCAGGCGTGATGATGAGATGTTGCAAACGTTCATTACCTCAAATGTGTGTTTGTCCTCTGGATGCTCATGTGCAGATGTTTCCAGGGCTCTTGACAGAGTGTCCGCTATGTACATGTGCTTTGCTTTTTTGTACACAAGGGAGATGTTGTACCGTTGGAGCTATAACAGCATTCTTTAGAGTCTGGCAGGAGTCCTGTGGATTTGGACGTTTGGTGATTGTCAATTGGTCAGTTTCAATAGTTACGGGTTTGCCATAGATGTAATCATTAAACTTGGTGCAAGCAAATACCACAGCGAGGAGTTCCTTATCAATTTGCGCATAGCGCTGTTCAGTATCTGTGAGAACCCGTGAAGCATAAGCTATGGGCTTGTTGTCTAGTGATGAGTCGCATGTTAAGGTAACAGGGTTGTCAACGTTGTAATATGACAAGACAGGAGGGCATGTGAGGCAGTTCTTTAAGGTGTTAAAACCAACTGCTAGTGCTGCTACAACCAACACCATGTTGTGTCTTTGTGTGTCAGCTGGTGGAGGGGTGCAGATTTGTCACTGAGGTTTGGAATAAACCTTCCATGTAATTAATCATGCCGAGAAATCGCATGAGAGCAGTGGCATTAGCGGGTACTGGCATTTCAGTGATGGCTTTGATTTTGAAAGGATCTGCATGTAAACCGTTGCTGCTGAAAATATGGCCTACGTAGCTCACCTCCGTCAGCCTGAATTTGCACTTTGTGGATTGACTCTAAGATTGACTTGTCTAGCTTCTCCAGGTTGTCATCGTGTTCCTGTATTGTGCGTTCGTCAACTAGTATATCATTAACAATCACAGTGCTAGGGTATCCAGTGAAAATTTGCTCCAATGAGCGCTGGAAAACCTCACTTGCTGAATTAATGCCTAATGGCATTCTGAGAAATCTATATCGGCCAAATGGGGTGCTGAATGTTGTTAGCAGTGATGATTTGTGATCTAAAGATATCTGCCAGACAGAACTCTTTGCATCAAGCACTGAAAAAACAACAGAATTTGACATCTGTGTTGCAACTTCTTCTACTGTTCTCATTGGGTGGTGGGGTTGTTGTATTGCCATATTCAGATCTCTTGGATCTATACCGTTTCGGATGCTATTGGAGTCTTTTTTGTGAGCCGCCACCATGGAAGACACCCAGTCAGTTGGTTCTGTAACTGGTGTGATGACATTAATCTGTCATTCGTTGAACTTATCCTGCATCGCGACTGGAATGCGTCTTGCAGGACGAACAGCTGGAAGTACACTAGGATCGAGCTTTATGGAGTATGTGAAAGTTTACCTACTTCATTCTCGAAAAGATCATCATTGGTCAGAATTGTGTCTGTGAATTCTGTGAATACACTTTCTTAGCTATTTGACTGGTGTGGTTCAACATTGTGGACTGTTTTTGTGAAATGTCGCTTTGTTTGGTTTGATTGTGTGGACCTGCAGCATTTTTTTAAATGGTTCCACTTTTTGCAACTATTGTACTGTTGGCCAAAGGCTGGACACTTATTTCTTTTGCCTGGGTCATCACCACCGCAATTGTTACAGTCCCTTATGGCTGTTGGGCCTTTGCTGCTTTCTGTGTGCTTCGGTTTATAATGTTTGTTCTTTCCAGTGAATGCCTAGTGCACCGCATGGACAGTGACAGATGTCCTTTGGAGTGTTGCTAGGTCTTTAGTGTGTTGTTCAGTCTGTTCATATATCTGACATGCTGATATGGCTTTAGTTAAAGTTAGTTCTGGATCATGCAGCAGTGATTTTCTCAGGATATCACTTTGTATGCCACAGAGAAGCATGTCACAAATAAGCTCATCCTGTAATGCTCCAAATTTGCTAGCCTAAGGTTATTTTAAATTAATAACTTACTAAAAGTTATCTTGTTAACACTTACATATGTTAATATTCCTATGATTGCTGAAACAGCTAATAGAAATGAGAGGAAATGTAAGAAGCGAGAGAAACATCTTTGATAGAGAGTTCAAAAAGGTCAAGGACGACGTACTGAAGTGGGTCAGTTTTCTGCTGGAGCTAAAGGAGGATATGGTTCAGATGACACTTCTAACCAATTATTACAACCGAAAGCTGGAAGAAGCATGAGAATGTTATCTTCAAAGGAAGATATTCTTTGCCAGCTAAGAGATATGGCTTTGGAGGACAACCCTGACAGACTGTCCAAATGTTGATTAACATTTTTTGAGATATACTACAAGCTATCTTGATAACCATTTACAGAAGCAGGGTTGGGCAGTATTTATTTCAAATACATATTTTAGATACAAAAAAGTATTTTGTAATTTGTATTTGATATGGTTTATGAAAAATGGGTTAATATTTTGTATCAAAATGTCTTGTATTTTGTATTTTTAAATACTGTAAAATATTTTGTAAGAAGTCTATATGAGGACATCTTAAAAATGTGGCCTCAGATTGATGCTTTCTCAGTTATTTGCCTAAGCTTAAGATCAGAACAGAAAATTGATTATGAAGGTGGTCAATGCTTGTAGTATAGATTGACGTTATGCATCTTTGCTTAAGAAATAATTAAGCAGCTACACCACTGCACAGTTAAAAAACGAGGCAAATAAATTACTATTATTAAGAATATGTATTATTGTCAGCCACTTTAACATCATAATAGTTGAACACTAACTGTACTTGGCTACTTGCAGACAAAAAAAAGTCACTGTTTAAATTAAAAAGTTTTTAAAAGTTAATTAAAAATGGCACTGTTCTTTAAAAGTAAAAACTTTGAAATTATGTCCATAAAAATTATGAACAGAATTGGTGACAAAGGGCAGCCCTGCCGGAGGCCAACATGCACTGGAAACAAGTCTGACTTATTGCCGACAATGCGAACCAAATTCCTACTCTGTCCATACAGGGACAAGACAGCCCTTAACAGAGCACCTCTGACCCCATACTCCCAGAGCATCCTCCACAGAATGCTACGAGGGACACGGTCGAATGCTTTTTCCAAGTCCACAAAACACATGTGGACTGGTTGGGCATACTCCCACGAACCCTAAAGCACCTAGGTGAGGGTATAGAGCTGGTCGAGTGTACCACGGCCTGGACAACAACCACATTGTTTCTTTTGGTACTAGGTTCAACCATCAGCCAGATCCTACTCTCCAGTACCCTGGCAGACTTTCCCAGGGAGGCTGAGGTGTGTGATCACCCTCCGGTCCCCCTTCTTAACAATGGGAACCACCACCCCAGTTGCACAGTCCAGTGGTACTGTCCCCGACCTCCATGCGATATTGTAGAAACGTGTCAGCCAAGACAGCCCTACAATATCCAGAGACCTAAGATACACAGGGTGAGTCTAATCCACCCCCACTGCTTTGCTACTGCGGAGCTTGCAAACTACCTCAGTGACCTCAGCTTGTGTGATGGTGAGTCCACCCCTGCATTCCCAGTCTCTGCTTCCTCAATGAAAGACATGCCAGTGGGGTTGAGGAGATCCTCAAAGTATTCCTTCCACCGTCCGAAAACATCCCCAGTCGAGGTCAACAGTTCCCCACTTCCGATGTAACAGTGTTCAGTGTGGAACTGCTTTCCCTCCTGAGCCACCAGACGGTTTGCCAGAACTCTCTTTGGGGTCAACCGTTTAGTCTTCCTCCATGCGTCAGCAATGGAGTCGGAAACATGAACCACTCGGTCTCAATGTTCTTAATGGATTTGGTCAAAGCTCTTTCGGTGAGTTAAAATCCCTCTGACTTTAGGTTCGGCCAATGTTCCCAGAAGACCCTCACAATACATTTGGGCCTGCCAGGTCTGTCTAGCTTTCCCCTCCTGCAGCAGATCCAACTCACGACCGGGTGGTGGATCAGTTGACAGCTCTGCCACTGTCTTTACCCGCAGTGTCCAAGACATACGGTCGGGAGATCAGATGATACAACCACAAAGTTGATCATCGATCTCCGCCCTAGGGTGTCCTGGTTACCCATGTGCACTGATGGACACCTTGTGCTCAAACATGATTTGCCAAATAATTCGGTTACTGATATCCATGTAAACATAGTCACTGTATTTCTCCCATGCCTCTTTGGTGTTGTTCTGCCTCAGAATCAAAATCAGTGCATGCTCTAACCGAAAACTTCGTATTTTTATGCAAACCCTTCCCTTTTTTGCAACTCGACACTCCCACCTAAACAGTCACTTTCCTGACTTTTTTCAAACTAGTGGCATGAAAACACAGTGCTGAGACAGGCGGGGTTTCATACCCCTTTAAACTCCCGCTAAAATGAGCTATGGTTTTGTCTCTGTCTAATGACAGCGCGCGTTTCATTCACAAGCGAAAGAAGGTCTAGCTTAATTTGATTGGTTGCTCCCACATGTGGATTGTCCAATGGCATTTTTTAGCTCGATTTATTTTCAAACATGAAAAAGCATGTAGCAAAAGAAAAGAAAAGCAAGTGGCAAATGCATTTTTAAAAAGCTATTCAAATTGTGCATTTACATTTAAAAAAAATAATCTATAAAGATACGTTTTATTATTTGATTAATCGTTAATCATTAAATAAACATTTATAGCAATTGTCTATTTATTTATACATTTAAAAGTTATTTTGACTTTTAAAAACACAATTTAACACCTTTAAATATGTTTATTTATTTGTCCATTAATTGCCCCTTTAAATTGTGATTATTTATATACATTTTAATACTTCAATTATTAAATTGATAATTTGATTCTTCCTTTTATTTCCAACCATGCACTCCTGGTCCTCCATACTTATGAAACAGCATATCTAATTTGAAAAGTAAATAAATACAAAATGAAAAAGAACAGTTATGAACAAGAATTTAATGTGAGATCATAATCATAACCAAAGTCATTGTCTTACAATGGGCAACATTGAAAAAGTCAATTCATTTTTTGATTTAAATAAATGTAAACCTCTTTGAAATCAATTCTCCATGTTGAGTAGTTAGCATTAATACAAATTCATAAAACAAGGAAAAACATTCACAAAAATATTCCTTTTTTACAAAAAGAAAAGTGTTATCGTCTCATCAAACAGAAATCGCACATGCAGCATGATTTTTAATTGAGTATAAAAGAAGGAAGAAAGCATTTATTCCTTTAAGTCACAGGAAGACCTCACATTTGATCTGTTTTATTGCTTTAATGAGGGCTTGAATTCATTATAAAACCCCTCAGGACCCTTCTACCCATAATTCATTAAATAGATAAAATGAGTGATGAAAACGCAAAGAAAAGTAACACCCAACAGACTAGTCACTTAAAATCATAAAGTGTGTGCACAAACACACAGAGCACACACAAAACAAGCTAAACAAACAAAAGATGTCCGGCTCTGTGACTTGTGAGCACGAGAAGACCACAGATGACCCCTTCAACAGACTCACCGTTCATCATCATGATCATCATCATCACTTGTGTGTGGAAGTTTGATTTGTGAACTTTAGGTGTTGATTTCTGCACATCTTCAAGAAAACTGGAGCTGTTGCACGCCTGGGATCTGCAACAAGATGTTGATGAAAAAAAATCACATTGTCTGTGTTTAATGATGTTAAATTCCAGATGTTAATACATGAACTGTTATTACTGCCCAATGCAAAATAAACCACATTTTCCATGTGCATGTCTGTGCTTGTAATACACTTTACCCACATCAGGTTGTGGAGAATCATGTGCTTTTAAAACTCAGTCAACATATCAGCATAAGTTTCTGCTCATGAAGTACTTAAAAGAGTCACGAAATGTTGACAGTGATATACAGTTAGGTCCATAAATATTTGGACATCAACACAATTCTAACATTTCTGGCTCTATACATCAACACAATGGATTTCAAATAAAACGGACAAGATGTGCTTTAACTGCAGACTGTCAGCTTTTATTTGAGGGTATTTACACCCAATATCAACAAGTCTCCCACTTGTTAAGGGTCCCCCACTTGTTAAGGGTCCAAAAATAATTGGACAATTGACTTCTAAGCTGTTCCATGGCCAAATGTGTGTTATTCCCCTCATTATCCTAATTACAATGAGTACAGAAAAGGTCCAGAGTTAATCTTCAAGTGTGCTATTAGCATTTGGAATCTGTTACTGTCAAGCTCTCAAGAAGAGATCCAAAGAGCTTTCACTATCAGTCAAGCAAGCCATCATTAGGCTGAAAAACAAACAACAACCCATCAGAGAGATAGCAAAAACATTAGGCGTGGCCAAAACAACTGTTTGGAAACATTCTTAAAGAAAGAAGAAACGCACCCAGTGAGCTCAGCAACACCAAAACACCCGGAAGACCACAAAAAAACAAACTGTGGTGGATGACCAAAGAATTCTTTTCCTGGTGAAGAAAACACCCTTCAACTGTTGGCCAGATCAAGAACCCTCTGCAGAGGTAGGTGTATGTGTGCCAGAGTCAACAATCAAGAGAGGACTACACCAGAGTGAATAAAGAGGGTTCACCACAAGATGTAAACCATTGGTGAGCCTCAAAAACAGGAAGGCCAGATCAGAGTTCTAAAAAAGCCTTCACAGTGCTTGGAAACAAAACACCCTATGGACAGATAAGACCAAGATCAACTTGTACCAGAGTGATAGGAAGAGAAGAGTATGAAGAAGGAAATTAACTGCTCATGATCCTATAAGTAAAGTATGGTGGTAGTAGGGACATGGTGTGGCCATGTATGGCTGTCAATGGAACTGGTTCTCTTGTATTTATTGATGATGTGACTGTTGACAAAAAGGAGCAGGATGAATTCTGAAGTGTTTCAGGTAATATTTGCTGCTCCTATTAAGCCAAATGCTTCAGAACTCATTGGGCGGCGCTTCACAGTGCAGATGAAGAATGACCTAAAGCATACTGCAAAAGCAACCAAAGAGTTTTTGAAGGAAAAGAAGTGGAATGTTATGCAATGGCCAAGTCAATCTCCTGATCTGAATCTGATTGAGCTTGTATTTCACTTGCTGAAGACAAAACTGAAAAGAAAACGCTTCAAGAACAAGCAGGAATTGAAGACAGCTACTGTAGAGGCCTGGCAGGACACCACCAGGGATGAAACCCAGCATCTGGTGATGTCTATGTGTTCCAGATTTCAGGCTGTAAATGACTGCAAAAAATTTGCACCCAAGTATTACAAAGTGAAAGTTTGACTTATGATTATGATTCTGTCTAAATACATTTGGATCCTTAACAAATGGGAGGCACATTTGCAAACTGTTGTAATGCCTACAACATTCACCTGATTTGGATGTAAATACCATCAAATTAAAGCTGACAGTCTGCAGTTAAAGCATGTTGTTTGTTTAATTTCAAATCCATTGTGTTATGTATAGAGCCAAAAATGTTAGAACTGTGTCCATGTCTAAATATATGTGGACCTAACTATATATATATGTCCCATGCTGCTAAAAACACTATTAGGACACATATATTTCACAAAAAAAGTAAAAAGTTAGTTGTTTTTGCGTTATTTTGAGCAAATTCATTCTTCTGGTTTGAAAAGAAATTTTGAAGCTACGTCATGGTGATGAGATCATTGTGTAAATTCCAGCGTGGAGACTAGACGTCTGTACCGGCGGGTGCAAAGTGACGTCATTGAGTTTTCATCATTAATTCATGAGAAAGACTTGGTTCAAACCAATCAGCACACTCTATTGTGAATTAGGTGAAACTTTATTAATATGGCTTCGAAGACTGTTTTTACATGTTACAGTGTTCAGGCGGCAGAGAGATGCCACATTGTGTTGCCAACCATAATTAAAACAAGTGAAAGAAGAAGAATTGTTTAAAGACATGTGTTGTCAATGTTGCGTTTATAAATGTGCCGCAATGAAGATTTTGTTTCCATTTCCCCGTGATGAGAGAAAACACACATTTGTGGATTATAGCGGTCTGCTAACATGTGACAAAAATAAGTTTGTAAGGAACATTTTCTACCCGAGAGCTTTTCGCATTTGGAAATGAAAAAATACGGATTTGCCACTCATCTCCTTTAAAATAAAGACACGGTTCCAGTTCTTGTTGATTATCCTGTCTCTACAGCTTTGATAAGTAAGCAATCAATGTTCATTGTTTATGTTCATTTAGATGGCAAAGTTAGTTAGTATCATCAGCAGTACTCTTTCAGTTTTCAAAGACATACCTTAGCCAAAATGATTTAGTTACTAAGTTTACAGTACGTTAATATCACTACAATATTATGGACTGAAAGATCCGCTGTAAATGCTACTCTCCGAATGTAAACACCTTAATAAAACAATTAATGTCATGTAGAAGTGTAGTGAGATTTCATTATGAATGCAAGTGCGGGCGTTAAGATTGTGTTGGTTATAGGTGCTAAAATGATCAGCAGGACTCACACAAAATGGATCTATGTGAAAAATATAATTAAAAAGGCAAATACATTGGTATTTATCTAAATCAACAAGCAACATGAACACATTATTGATGCTCTTTCATTTGAGAAGCGGTAAGTGATGAATAGTTGCACTCAGGTGGCTAATTCTGTTTGGTAGAAGCATTTTGTCCGGTTGATCGTAGTGCGTGCGTTGCGATTTCAGTCAACAAGGTCACATTTATATATGCTCAAATCTAACACAAAAGTTGTGCGGGAGTGAAGCAAATCTTGTATTACCTTGGAGTATTACATAAAAATCTGTCCTGCAGGTCTACCTTTGTCGACAGTCTACCTATGTATGGCATCTGCCTGAATTTTGGTTTTTGCTTTTCCTTTAAAGGTTTCAGCATTGGTCTATTTGGGTTAGGTGACCAAATAATTAGCATTTTATGCAATAAAGGCAGCTAACAGTTCACAAATAGCGGGTTAATTTCTAAAAATTGCAGTGGGAAACAAAAAATGTATGTTTGGATTGAGGGCTGCGAGTAAAAAAAAAAATCAGAACCACTGGCCTAATAGGCAGCTTGTTCACAAGAGCTCCACTGGACATCACATATCCCAACTGTGTTTGTTGTTTTTGGCTGAAAAAAAAACATCATCCTCACCTGCTGATAAGCGGTGGTGTACACCATCACGTTTTGTTGCTGTCCGTCAGCTGTTATGATCCCTGCAGGTAGTGGATTTGCTGAGAAAGAAAACATATCATAGTGTTAGACTGGTCGATTTGGGTTGTATTCATTATGAGATAAATCTATTTAAAATCTAATAAATCTAAATCCAAGATAAAGCAATGAAGAGTAAACTTCTCCACTGATCCCTTTAATGTCCAACAACAGTTTATATATTATCCATACACTACTCACAATAGGCTAGGGATATTGTGAGATACTCAGTGAATGTCATACATATGGTGTTTGTTTCACTTCACACATTTTTGGAATAGGGAGGCAATTGTAATGGGGTGATAGACACACCTCATTTTGTGTTTTCCATGTAATGGTCTCATTGTGTACAGGTGTGCCTTATATTGGGGTCAATACCAAAAGACAACGCTTTTCAATGTGGCGTCAATTTCAACATTCTGTGCGTATAAAAAGCTGTTATTGTCAGTAAGTCATTCCAAGTTCATCATTCAAACAGTCAAGAAAACACGTCACACTTAATGGACAAGCAGCACCACCTGGCCAAGGTGCACCTTCAGGTCGGTGGCAGGTAGACAGATGTTGCTCGTGTACTTGGTGTGTCTCAAAGTATCAACAGCAGACTTGCATCAAGACACAGAACTACTGGCAGAGTTCATGACAGGCCCAGGAGTGGAGTCCCACGAGTGACAGACCGCAATAATGAGCAGCACCTAAGGACCTATGCACTCAAGACATCAATATGCAACTGCCACACAGCTGCAGGCCAGTTTAAGAGATGTGAGGGGTACTAAGGTTTCCAGACCAACCATTTGCAACGACTCCACCACTTTGGCTTAAATGCCAGACAACCGTTACAGGTGACTCCACTGACACTAAGACACTGACGTGAACGTTTCAATGAGCACAAGATCATGTGACCTGTGGTCTACCATCCTATTCACTGATTAGTGTCGAGTCACCTTGCACAGCAATGATTGTCATCAGTGTTGCTGGAGAAGGCGAGGTGAGCGATACGCTGAGGTCAACATGGTCTCCAGGGTTTGCTTTGGTGCAGTAAGTGGAAAAGTCTTGGCAGGCATCATTAGTCAGTGCAAAACAGATTTGGTTATTGTAGATGGCTCAATCACTGCAAGTTCTTACCTCAGAGACATTACAGAACCCATCATCATCCCCCAATTCTGCCAGCGCACCCCCAACTTTCTGTTCATGGATGATAATGCTCCACCCTATTGTGGCCATCAATGTCCCCAGACCTGAACCCCAAAGAGCACATCTGGGACCAGTTGAAGCAGAGACTGGATGATCGTACCCCACCCCCACGTGACCTGGCAAAACTGCGTGTAGCACTTGTGGAAGAGTAGAACGCATTGCCTCAGAACAACATCATGAGGCTAGTAAGGAGCATGAGACATTGCCGTCAAGCTGTCATTCCAGTAAATGGTGGAAACTCTCGCTACTGACATTCTCAATTTTTGTTATTTGGGGCTATCCTTGTTATTGTCTAAACTTTTGGGGTAATAAATATTAAACTAATCAAAATAGTGTTTCTTCTCATATATTATAGGAAACCTTTACTTATTTCATTAAAATTCAGAGCAAATAAGAAAAGCACTCATGTAAATAACAATATCCCTAACTTATTGTGAGTTGTGTAATACAATGATCAGGCAATGATTTCTTAATCTGTTCCACACTGTTATCGGGAACTAGTGCACACTCTAAACCTATTAAATTGTTCTTATTTAGTGAATATAAGTAAAATAAAATATAAATAATACTAGTTTAGTTTTCTTTAAATGAGGACTAGAAATCTTGAAATACAACTCAAAATACAACAAAAATAAGCACATAATTACAAAATTGTTTATATTTAAATGAATCAAAATTGTCTAACTTTAAAATAAGGTATTTATTACATTAACTAATAATGAACAATACTTGTATTTATTAATCAGAGATTTAGTAATGTATTATTAAAATCCAAATTCATGCTTGATAACATTAGTTAATACACTCTGAGTTAACATGAACTAACAATGGACAACTTTTTTTTCATTAACTAACTCTGGCAAAGATACAGTAATAAATGCATTGATCATTGTTTGTTCATGTTGGTAAATACAATAACTAATACAACCTTACTGTAAAGTGCTACCAGTAAAATAAACAAAAAAAAATCTAAAGAGCTAATTTAATAATGGATAACGTACAAGTGCAGAATCAAATATTGCAGTGTAATAATATCATATAAAATATAACAATTGTATTAAGACAAAACAAATAATAATTATCCATCTAAATAAAGTTAACAAGGTACTTACCGAAAGACTCATCAGTCAGCTCATCTCCCATACCTTCAGTTACAGTTACAGTGCTTATGCCTTTCTCTCCTTTCATGGCCTGAGAACATAAACACAACTGAAATATAAATTGAGCCTTGTGTACTGTTGGCGATGTTTTCATCCATGATGGGGTGATTTCAAGTCTTGATTTGGCCACAACTTTCTCTGTGTTTCAGCTAATAGAATCTTATTTTGACATGTTTTGGTAAAATGCCTTGAAATTTACTGCCCTTTCGTTAGTTGTTAGTAGCTGTTTTTGCCCCACTGACTTCCATCATAACAACATTTTTGATCACAAAGCCATGACAATCATGCGTTCTTGATTATTGCTGGTTTCCCACATAGGCGGAGGGTGAACAAACTCCAGGGTAAGGCTAATATATGCGCTTCTCTTTAATGCATTTAAAAAGATTTGCGACTGACCAAGAGGAGGTTTTAACAAAAGCACCGCCTATCAACAAACGTCTATTATATTTAACACGCACATTACATTATTTTATTAAACTAACCCACTGATCTACACTACCGGTCAGAAGTTTGGGGTCAGTTTATTTATTTTTTTGTTATTACTTTCAGAATCAGAATAGTCCGCTGGCTAGCACTTTTGGTTTGGTTTTCAGAGCAGCTGCTAACTCCAGTAATAACGTGCGGGGTTGGACAGTTTCATTTTTGTGCGGAGGGGGACTTTAAATTTGATTGACAAACTTACAATAGCTAAAGTGTTGTGTTAATTATCAACATTAAATTACATTCATAATACGCCTTACATGTTTACATGTCTTCAATGCAGCTTTTTTTCTTTGCTGCTATCTCAGTTGGTCTCTGGCCAGGGGGAGGCTAAGCCTTCCCCAGCCTTACGCACGCTCCGCCTATGGTTTTCCCTGTTGGTAGGAGGTACATTTTGTCATTTTTATTGTTGATCATCAGTTGCATTAAGAAAAAACCTTTGTTTCTGCTCTTTAAAGGGAGTCCTTTCATTTTCTTTTCGGCTTAGTCTCTTTATTAATAAGTGGTCGCCACAGCGAAATGAACAGCCAACTTATTCAGCAAATGTTATTATGCAGCAGATGCCCTTCCAGCCACAATCCAGCACTGGGAAACTACCATGAACTCTTGCATTCACACACATACACTACGGCCAATACACTTACCTAATTCACCTATAGCACATGTCTTTGGACTGTGGTGGAAACCTGAGCACCTGGAGGAAACCCACGCAAACATGACGAGAACACAGAAATACCAACGGGCTCAGCCAGGGCTTGAACCAGCGACTTTCTTGCTGTGAGTCGACAACGCTATCCACTGCGCCACCATGTCACCCCTTATATCCCATTATTTAGAGTATAGTGTGTGTGTGTGTGTGTGAGAGAGACCTTTGCACACCTTATGTTTGCAAAAATCTAAATAAGTAGCTCAGCTTTGAGAACATAGTAAACATAGTAAGAGTATTTATTCACACTCACTATAATCTGTTGTTTTACTCCATAGAACTCAATATAAAAGCCAGGAAAAAATTTGCACAGGGGTAGACAGCTAGATGCAGACAGCTACAACTGAGTCGACACCTGTGATCAGAATCACCTTGATCAAGAGCCAATTGGGTCTCTGACCAAAATCACGGTCACACCACTTTGTTGCAGTACAGAACAAAAAGCGGATGCCTTGAGGCTACCGGCCTCGTGACTAGTTCATCATCAGTTAAGTGTCATTGGACCCACTGTCCTCATAAAGTTAATTTAAGACAAATGGGTAACTGATCACGAGAATTCTTTTCTTAACAAGGAGCTTGTGTTTGACCACAGGAAATGGCGTTTTAACCCCCACCCAAGACAGAGGACTGACAGACTTTGATCCAAAATAGAGAATCAAAATCCTCTCTAAAATTTATAAACTGTCACCAAACATTAAGACCCAATCCCAATTATATTTTGGGCACTTAATAAAATGCCATTTTATTGTTCTTCTTGTATGACACTTAAATCCTGTATGTGTTAATACATAAACTATGCATAACCATTGTGCTTTTATTTATCACAAATGTACCATGGACCCTTTCACAAGCCTGTTATGACGCATATAACGATCATCAGCATCTGAAATCCTTGAAAGTTTTTAATATTTAGATTTTTTGTAAAAGATGAATATTTTTATGTATTTATGCATGTAGTATGTGCGAGGCATTTCTAATGCAGTCTATGAGTCTATGAGACAAGACAGTCAATATGATGTTATTCTCTCTTCTGATTTCCGTCATCAGTCTCACTCAATTTTTTTTTCTTTTTTGAAAGTCTTTATAGCATCATCGTGAAGTACTTCTTTTATTATTTAAGGTAATAAGATGGTAAAAAAAAATTGTCTTCTCCCATTTACTGCCCTCTAAGTTTCCCCAACTGTGATGACTTCCGCAACTAAGAAACCGGAAATGTGAAAAGGGTCTATTGTGTATCTTGTTTGAGATTAATGAGTGAAACCCTTTCCCTTTCTTTCATTTCTTTTAAATATAGTTATGTAAAATGTATCATGTTCACATTATAAATGTATGCTTAATCTATACTTCTAAGCACCATGGCTCATGTGAGTGAGTCACAGGATAGCTGCATATGGTGACATGTGACTGTCACACAGATCCACAGACAATGCCTTATTGAGCCAGCTCTAGTGGCTGGAAATATTGATGGTTAAAAACCCATCACCCCAAAAACACTTAGAGCAGAGCAGAGCAGAGTCAGAGCAGTACCAGCGCAGCTGTTGTAAAGTTAAGTTACTCCGTTTCCAGGACAACTCATCTCCATGTCCAGTCCAGCCAGATTCGGACACTAAGATGGGATGAGACCAACTTCAAACTCCCCATATTCCTTTTCTTTCTTTGCGTTGAGAGTCTAGTTGCGCTAACTTGCACCCTGAAACCAGTCAATAGGACTACAGACTTTTGTCACCTTCAACTTAAACTACCAGACTTCACTTCATCAGCTACCTCAGATACATCACTTCAACAACGAGTCAACGACCAGAGAACCTGGTGAATCTGGGAATGCAACCTGGGAATCCAGTTCCACAGAGGGATTTCACCACATCACTAAGGAACACAAGTACATCTCCAGACTCATCACTGGACTGCTGTATGGTCTGCAAATCATGTTAAATGATAGATAACCCTGTCTAAGAAACAGTCAAGGCTGAATTGATTATTTGGTTTACTTGGATAGGTTTTACATCTTGAGGTTTTATATCATATCTCTCCTAAACTCTTCTTTTATTTCTATTTCTTGTCTGCAACCCGTATGAATGTGTGTGTGTTAGTTTTGTTTGTAGTCAATAAAGTCTCTTTTGTATTTAAAGTGAAGTGGCATGTGTATATCTATGAATTTACTGCATTGTACCTAGATCTTGTTACCCTGCTTAAGTATTAAATTGTTTTTACATTATTTCGAATAGCAATATTCGTTTTGGAGTCAATAGCACTGTCTGTTTAAACGAGTGATGAACATAATTGTATGCTACATGTACGAGGCCCTACAACAGGCCTATCTAAAGGGTAAATGGTGCAAACTGATGATCAACAGTGTGATACGCCTTGCATACTAATAAAGCATTTATGCAGAAGTACAGTGCATCCGGAAAGTATTCATAGCGCTTCCCTTTTTCCACATTTGTTTATATGCTACAGCCTTATTCCAAAATGGATTAAATTCATTTATTTCTTCAATTCTACACACAATACCCCATACTGACAATGTGAAAAATATTGTTTCAAATTTATTAAAAATAAAAAAACCTGAAAAATCACATGTACATAAGTATTCACAGCCTTTGCCGTGAAGCTCTAAATTGGGCTCAGGTACATTCTGTTTCTACTGATCATTCTTGAGATGTTTCAGCAGCTTAATTGGGAGTTCATTTGGCTGGACATGATTTGAAAAGGCATACACCTGTCTATATAAGGTTCCAGGGTTGGCAGTGCATGTCAAAGCACAAACCAAACATGAAGACAAAAGAATTGTCTGTAGACCTCCAAGACAGGGTTGTCTCGAGGCATAAGGCTGGCGAAGGTTAGAGAAAAATTTCTGCTGCTCTGAAAGTTCCAGTGAGCACAGTGGCCTCCATCATCTGTAAGTGGAAGATGTTTAACCACCAGAGCCTCTTCCAAAGCACACCGCAAAATATCAATGGAGTGGCTTCACAACAGCTCAGTGTATGTCCTTGAGTGGCCCAGCCAGAACCCAGATCTAAATCCTATTGAACATCTCTGGAGAGATCTGAAAATGGCTGTACTGAGCTTGAGGGGTACTGCAAGAAGGAATGGTCAAAAATTCATAAAGACAGGTGTGCCAAGCTTGTGGCATCATATATAAAACATCCCCACAGCATGATGCTGCCACAACCATGCTTCACTGTAGGCATGGTATTAGCCTGGTGATGAGCGTAGGCTCGGGCCGTTAAAAGATTCTGACGGTATGATAACCTTGGATAAAAATATCACGGTTTCACGGTATCACTGTATTGTGATTACTGCTCTAAAATATATTCTTTTTAAATGTCTGGGTGAAAAACAAAAACTTTTTTCCGCATTGAAAACAATATATTTTATTTTTTGAAAGATTTATAATATTTTGGAGCAGTAAATATGTCAGGCTAAATAATTCAAGTGAATTGTTTACTTCTGCTGTTTTCATTAGTTTTAAAAACACAGATTTCTTTACAAATTAAAAATAAAAAATTTAGATATTTTTTCTGCCGAAGATACTGTTGTCCCAAAAAACAAAACAAAAAAATGTAAAAAATTCAATCTTACACATACCTTAGGAACGGTATTACAGAAATTTTTCCAAACCGCAGTATACCTTGAAAACAGTTATCGTCCCATGCCTAATTTTCTCCAAACGTAACGCCTGGCATTCACTCCAAAGAGTTAAATTTTAGTCTCATCAGACCAGAGAATTTTGTTTCTTATGGTCTGAGAGTCCTTCAGATGCCTTTTGGTAAATTCCAGGCGGGGAGTGGCTACCGTCTGGCCACTCTACCATACGGGCCTGATTAGTGGATTGCTGCACAGATGGTTGTCCTTCTGTAAGGTTCTCCTCTCTCCACAGAAGAAGGCTGGAGCTCAGACAGAGTGACCATTGGTTTATTGATCACCTCCCTAAGGCCCTTCTTCCCGATCACTCAGCTTAGATGGCCGGGCAGCTCTAGGAAGAGTCCTGGTGGTTAAACATCTTCCACTTATGGATGATGGAGGCCACTGTGAGGTCTACAGACAATTCTTCATGCTTGGTTTGTGCTTTGACATGCACTCTTAACCCTGGGACCTTGTATTGACATGTGTATGCCTTTTTCAAATTATGTCCAATCAACTGAATTTACCACAGGTGAACTCCAATTAAGCTGCTGAAACATCTCAAGAATGATCAGTGGAGACAGAATGTACCTGAGCCCAATTAAGAGCTTCATGCCAAAGGCTGTGAATACTTATGTACATGTGATTTTTAAGGTTTTTAATTTTAATAAATTTGCAACAATTTCAAAAAAATCTTTTTTTCACATTGTTATTATGGGGTATTGTGTGTAGAATTTTGAGGAAATAAATGAATTTAATCCATTTTGGAATAAGGCTATAACATAAAAAAATTTAGAAAAAGTGAAGCGCTATGAATACTTTCCAGATCCAATGTATGATGCAGTTGGTGACATATGTTAGAGTACAATTGTTGTTGATTTGAGATTGTAGGCAGAGCAGCTTAAGAACTTCGGTAAACTTTCTTTGATTTAATCTCTAACAACTACAAGTAACAAAAACTCTGCAAGCACAGAAACTGGCACTAGCATTTTGTGGAAATTAAAACAAATTATTTTTTTTTTAGAAGATTATATGTCACTGCACTGAGACAGTTATCTTGTGTAGGCCTGTAAAATGAACTAACATGTCTGAGTAAAAACACACAGTTGAAGTCAGAATTATTTGCCCTTGGGTGAATGTGATGTTTTATTTACAAACTTTTCTTTATTGTCCATTAATTTTGTTAACTATTTTCAAGTATGTGTACATGTAGCTTGAACTCATATAACCCATATAACTTTGATCGTTTCATAAAACTTGTTCTGGCTTTGCTATATATCACTGCAGCTGTGGGACTCAGAACTAAAATATGTGCTGATAGAATATGGTTGGCATGCAAGCTAAAGGGAGGGCAGCTCACTGGTATAAACTGCGCTCTGAGTGTGTGTGTGTGTGTGTGTGTGTGTGTGTGTGTGTGCGTGCGTGTGTGTGTGTGTGTGTGTGTGTGTGTGTGTGCGTGCGTGTGTGTGTGTATTTTTTTTATGTTTCTGTGCAGGACAAAGTAATTATAGAAGTCAACGGGCACACAACCTGAAGTGAAGCTGGTCTACCTGACTAGGGATGACAACTAAACTGCTATTTGCTGGAGAGGAAAAGAGGAACACCCTAGTTGAGACTGAAGACAGTCATTAATAAATAGTGTTTGTGTACAATAAGACGGGCCCCGGACTGCCCGATTGGCTGATTGATTGCTGTTCCAAAGCCCAGAATTCAAAAGAAGCTTTATTCACTTGATATAACTGAAGATTGAAATTATTTACTGGCTCTGACCGACAAATGGGGGGGGGGGGGGGGGGATGGGGCAGGGTGTAGGATCTTGGAAGTCCAACACCCTCCTGAATTATTATATTTTTAATATCTTTCCCATGATGACAGACTACAAAATATTTTACTAGACATCATAGCCGGCTCTCCCTGTAAATGAACTAAGCGGCTGCTTCGGGCCCTACCACCACTAGGGGACGCCACAACCCACCAGTAGTCCGAGCCGTTTGCGTGCTGAAATCGTTTTATAAATGTTTTGTACAATTTATCTTCATTGACAGTGCTTTAGCACATAAATATTTATATATATTCACAGAAAAGAAAAAAATATATAATAAAATAATCATAATTTTATAAGCCTTTGTTTTTGTGTGAAGTCCATATGATCAACAGGAAGCTCGCAGCAGCATCTCATTTCTCATGTGCGTTCTGTGTTCACTCGGTTTGAGTTTGTTATTCAAAGATAACCTGTGAATTCTGGTTACACGAGAATGGGAATCCATGCACCAACAAAGCCATGGTCTTCGCTTGCCTGCCCCATACCTTATTTATTTTGGAAATTGGACCACAAGGATTAAACGAATCTATTCTTCAGGCGCAGAAAAAAAATGAGGATATAAGCACAAGATAAATTTTAGCTTTGATTTTAAGTGGTAATGATGATGTAAAGACATAATCTAGCACATTTATTGAAAATAGGCGGTTAGAGATGAATAAACTTCATCTTCTTATATGAAATATTTGATCTTTTCCCGGTTTTACAGACGAAGGCTACATAGGGCGTCTTTTGCGAAGTTTTTTCAAAAGGTGTAAATGACATGTGTGTGTGTTGTCTATGCACATCTGCAATGCAATAGATTGAAAAAAAAACACTTTTATTAAACTGTGAAAACGCAAGGCACATAAGCAGCACACAAAACTCTCACTGGTAGAAAGTGAACACCTTTTAAAGGCCACTCTTAACTAACAACACGTTCTGTGTGATCAAACTCTAAGCTCCCACAATAATATTCAGCTGCAAGCAGAAGTTTGCCTTAAAACATTGTAAATTGATGCTGCAAAAAACGTAATTTCAATTACTGAATTATTCATTCATTCATTTTCTTTTCGGCTTAGTCCCTTTATTAATCTGGGGTCGCCACAGCGGAATGAACCGCCAAATTATCCAGCATTATTTTTACGCAGCAGATGACCTTCCAGATGCAACCCATCACTGGGAAACACATACACACTTATTCACACACACATACACTACGGAAAATTTAGCCTACCCAATTCCCCTATACCACATGCCTTTGGACTTTGGGGGAAACCAGAGCACCTGGTGGAAACCCATGCGAACGCAGGGAGAACATGCAAACTCCACACAGAAATGTAAACTGACCCAGCCTAGGCTCGAACCAGCAACCTTCATGCTGTAAAGCAACAGCACTACCTACTGCGCCACTGCATCGCCCTTACTGAATTATATTATAATGTTTTAGAATAATTACTATTGTTGTAGGCTCGAATAGTTATTATTAAAAGTGGTAGTATTTTTATAGCCCATTTATAAAATAGCCTACTAATGTAGAAGGTGAAGTGCAATTGAAAAATCATTTTACCAATCTTTATTCCCACAATCTTTTTTCAGATGCATTTCCCAGATTTTCTTGGTGGCATCAATTAAAGTAGGTTAAACTAGTGCTTTTATATAGTTAAAATGTTCAAAGGTCTCTAGCTGGAAATAGAAATGAAAACGTTTTTTTTGGTAGATTTTGCCTCACAGCAAGGCCGAGGTTAGGGATCTTAGACGGTTGGGAATCACTCCAAAGTAGGAATCACTTGTCTGTTTATTAACGATGGTTTAATTTTGAAGCAGCTAGTTGACAAAAACAGTGCTGTTTTAAAAACATACAAATCATTTGGACAGTTATTAAGCAGAGGAAATGTAGCAATTCTTTCAAGCTTTACTTTTCCGTTTCATTGATTGTATTTAATAAGCAATAAAATCATTGTGGGCCAGTTTGATGTACATGTACAGGGCTGGCCCAGCTAGATATTTTTCAAGACACTAGAATTAAGCTTAAAGTGTCATTTAAAGACTTAAGTAGGTTAATTAGGCAAGTTAGGGTAATTAGGCAAATCACTGTATAACGATGGTTTGTTCTGTAGACAATCAAAAACAAATATTGCTTAAGGGGCCTTAAAATATTGAGCTTAAAATGATTTTCTTTTTATTATTAAAACTTTAATTCTAGCTGAAATAAAACAAATAAGACTTTCTCCAGAGGAAATAATATTATAGGAAATACTATGAAAGATTCCTTGCTCTGTTAAAAATCATTTGGGAAATATTTAAAAAAAAAATGGAGGGCTAATAATTTTGACTTCAACTGCATGTGGCTCTACAAGTTGCCCTAGGTGATTTAGTACTCCTTTTCGTTCTTTCGATCACAGAAATTTTTGCTGAAAGTTGTGTGATGATGCTACTGAAAATGTTAGTTACCTCTCTGAACTTCTGCAGGTAGAGCTTAAGGGGCTCCACATACATGTCAAAACCCAGCGTGGACATTGCAAACAGGATGTCTTCGCCATTTATTGTCTTGCGTTTCTCCTGATGGCACCTCTCACTGGCTTCTGAAGTGATGAAGCTGATGAACTCGCTCACACACTCCTGCACGCACTCCTTCGCATCCTTAGCTATCTAATGGGACGGAGAAAAAAAATGTCATTCTTTTGAATGATATGAATGTGCAAAATTTGACCTCATGTCGACTTATAAGGGATAGTTCATGCAAAAACGAAGTCATCATTTATTCACTTGTTCCAAATGTGTGTCATTTACTTCCTTCGCTGTAAAAAATGCAGGGTTTCACATAATTCCTTCAGGTTGTCCCAAGTTAACTTAAATTTAAGTGGAGTGAACATAAAACAATTAAGTTGTCCCCCAAAAATCTTAAGAATTGTGTTGTTTAAGTCTATTTTAAAGAAGTAGCTTAAACAAACAGCAAAATTATTTTTTTGATTGTTCAGGTTAATCGAAAAGAAAATATTGTAAAGAGTGTTTACTGGTAACTGGGCAGTTGATATTACCCACTGAATTCCATAGTATTTTGTTCCTACCATGGAAGTTGACGGGTACTGTCAACTATTTACTTATCAACATTCGTTAAAATATCTTTTTGATTGTAAAACTGAAGAAAGAATCTTATTTAGGTTTGTAACAACTTTTTTTTGAGTTAATTTTTATTTTGCGGTAAACTGTTAATCTGTTTTACTACTTTCATTTAGCAATACAACAGAAAAGATTAAGCAGATCTAGGGATGCTCATAATAATCGATTCACCGTTAACCGAAAGGGTGTGCTTTAACCAATTAATGGTATCAGTTAAACGATTAAAAAATATATTATACAGTTGAAGTCAGACTTATTAGCCCCTTTTGAATTTTTTTCTTTTTTAAATATTTCCCAAATGATGTTTAACAGAGCAAGGACATTTTCACAGTATGTCTGATAATATTTTTTCTTCTGGAGAAAGTCTTATTTGTTTTATTTCAACTAGAATAAAAGTAGTTTTTAATTTTTTAAAAACTATTTTAAGGTCAAAATTATTAGCCCCTTTAAGCTAATTCTTTCTTTCGATAGTCTACAGAACAAACTATCTTTATTACAATAACTTGCCTAGTTAACCTAATTAACCTAGTTAAGCATATAAATGTCACTTTAAGCTGTATAGAAGTGTCTTAAAAAATATCTAGTAAAATATTATGTACTGTCATCATGGCAAAGATAAAATAATTCAGTTATTAGAAATGAGTTATTAAAACTATTATGTTTAGAAATGTGTTGAAAAATTCTCTACGTTAAACAGAAATTAGAGAAAAAACCCTTTACAATAATAAAAGTATAATTCTGACTTCAACTGTATATTTATGTATAAAACTTTTTTTAAACCAAATTTCCTTGAAAATTACATACTTTTCCAGTTTGTGGGATTGCATTCTTCATTATTCGGGCAACGTTGGCGATGGGGAGATAGATGTCTTGTTCCCGTAGGTTGTCTTTGCATTCATTACCATCCTCATGGTCGTTGAGCCCATCATCACCTTCATCTACACATAAAACACAAAATAATTAATTTATAAAGCAATTAATATGTAAACAGATCATTTAAACAACACAATTAACAATTAACATAATTAACAAGAAGTTTAAAGGTGCATTATGTAAGTTTGACACCCAGCGGTTGAACTGAGTATTGCACTACTGAATCAAAACAAACGCAAGCGCAGGTTGCCAGATTGAGGAAAGGAGCAAATGATTTAAACCACGTTCTAAAGCAACGGCACCAGATATAAGGAATATTTTCATATTAAAAGGAGTTTTTGTTCTAACCAACACCACAAATTTATATATTTGAAACGGCTTCTATTTCTCACTAGTGAACAACAGAAAACTGACAATGATCACCTCAGGTAAACCATGTGCTTTATTCAGTGTTAAATGCTAACAATGTGAGCTTGAATGTCATTTTACATGACATTTATAGCCATATACTGAAAGTAGCAGCAGATGGTTCACCTCAGATCTTGAAAATAAAATAAACTGTTTGAAACTAAACACTTATGAGTGATTCAGCATGTACATTTCATAATGTTAAAGAGGGTTATAGTGTATTTATTAGATTATAAACCTTACCATTTCGTGAGTGAGTGCATATTCTGTGCTTCTGAAAGGCTGTTTTTACATTTCTGTCGTGTTTTGTCTGGTGCAAACAGCCAAATTGCTTATCACTGCTCATCTCGTCATGAATCTTGTTGTTAGGACACTGGGTTACAATGTAACCTGCTCACCTAATGTTGACATTTGTAATATTTACATTATTTGCTAATTAATAACCTCATGTTGAACTCTAAATCTGCATCTCATATCGGAGTCTGCTACTGTTCGCCGGAGGTCGCATTTCGGTCACAGACGCATACTTTGAGAGCCTTTTTAAATAAATGAATTATTGAAATACGTGGTTTTCCACCAAAGCAACCCAGGGTGCTGAAATATAATTGGCTAAACTGTCATTGGGTAGGTTAAAATGACCAAAACAAAGACAGCGTTCCGGCACGGAAAACACACTTTCAAAGCAGAAAATCAGACTTCAGCATTGTTTTTCAGATAAACAAGTGTTCACTTGGCATGTTTCTTAAATATCTGCAAACATATTATGGTATTTTTATGCTTTAGAAGAATCAAAAACGTACCGCACCTTCATATATTACAAATAAATCAAATTCAAAATATTTAGTTTTTACACAAACTGTTTATATACAGTTATAGTCAGAATTATTAACCCTGCTGTGATTTTTTGGTTTCTTTTACGAATATTTTCCAAATTATGTTTAACAGGGCAAGGGATTTTTACAGTATTTCCTATATCATTTTTTCTTCAGCAGAAAGTTTTATTTGTTTTATTTCAGCTAGAATAAAAGCAGTTTCTTTATTTTTAAAAAAGCATTACTTCTGTTATACAATCACTTGCATAATTACCTTAACTTGCCTAATAAAAAAAGTCAAGCCTTTAAATGTCACGAAGCTGAATACTAGTATCTAGTAATATTATGTACTGTCCTTGTGGCAAAGATAAAAAAATAACTCAGTTATTAGAAATTAGTTATTAAAATTATTATGTTTAGAAATGTGTTTAAAAAATCTTCTTTTCATTAAACAGAAATTGGGGAAAAATATACTGTGGATTATTATTGCTGAAGTGCTACTAATTACGACTTCAACTTTATATATACAGTTGAAGTCAAAATTATTAGCACCCCCCCCCCTGAATTATTAGCCCCTCTGTTTATTTTTCCCCCAATTTTTGTTAAACGGAGAGAAGATTTTTTTTTTTAACGCATTTCTAAACATTAATTCATTTATTCATTTTCTGTTCGGCTTGGTCCCTTTATTAATCTGGGGTCACCACAGCGGAATGAACCGCCAACTTATCCAGCACATGTTTTATGCAGCGGATGGCCTTCCAGCCGCAACCCATCTCTGGGAAACACATACACACTTATTCACACACAGATACACTACGGACAATTTAGCCTACTCAATTCACCTGTACAGCATGTCTTTAGATTGTGGGGGAAACCGGAGCACCCAGAGGAAACCCACGCAAGCGCAGGGAGAACATGCAAACTCGACACAGAAACGCCAACTGACGCAGCCGAGGCTCGAACCAGCAACCTTCTTGCTGTGAGGCGACAGCACTACCTACTGCGCCACTGCGTCGCCCCCATTTCTAAACGTAATAGTTTTAATAATTCATCTCTAATAACTGATTTATTTTATCTTTGCCATGATGACAGTAAATAATATTTTACTAGATATTTTTCAAGACACTTCTATACAGCTTAAAGTGACATTTAAAGGCTTAACTAGGTTAATTAGGTTAACTAGGCAGGTTAGGGTAATTAGGCAAGTTATTGTATAATGATGGTTTGTTCTGTAGAAAAAAATATAGCTTGAAGGGGCTAATAATTTTGACCTTTAAATCATTTTTAAAAAAATTAAAAACTGCTTTTATTCTAGCCGAAATAAAACAAATAAGACTTTCTCCAGAAGAAAAAATATTATCATGCATACTGTGAAAATTTTCTTGCTCTGTTAAACATCATTTGGGAAAAAAGAAAAAAAAGGGGTGCTAATAATTCTGACTTTAACTGTATTAAATTAATTACTGTTTGAATATGACTAAATAAAATACCATTTAACATAATATTAATAATGATTTTTAAAAATTATTTATTTAACAAACTAATGTCAGATAAATCATTCGGAATCATTTAAATATCACTTCACTTACCATCCTGAGCATGTAGAACAAAATGGCTACTAGCCATATATTCTCCTGTCATGCCAAGTTGGGAGGCATCTGTGGTTGAACTGTCTCCGTCCATCTGAAAGATTAATATAATAGCATTACAGCTACATAATTTTCATGGTGTCTCAAACCTAAGAAAGCTGTCTACATAGACAGCATTTTTAATGATCGTAGTGCATAGTATAAACCTATGAACCTATGTGGCTTTTGAGACAGTCATAACGCATGTAAAATAATTAAATACATTAATATGAATACCTTATTTATTCTTCAGTTAACACACATATAGGGCTCAGCATATATAAGTACACCCCTCACAAGTCTGTCTTTTAAATGATAGAAGATTTTATATATTATACTTCATAAATTTTTTATATGCACACATTATTATATCAAGAGTAGCAAAAAAATGAAATATTTTGTTGAAATTTTGTAGGGTGTAATTAATTTTTTGCAATATTTTGCTTTAATTTGTGTTCTTTTTCAATTTCTAAATAGGTTTGGTGACTAAAATAATATTTTGTATTTGTATCTGTTTAATAAATCTGTTTTGTTTAAATGCACCAAAATACATTTCCTATATTCACTGAGAAATATGTATATATATATATATATATATATATATATATATATATATATATATATATATATATATATATATATATATATATATGCGTGTGTGTGTGTGTGTGTGTGTGTGTGTGTGTGTGTGTGTGTGTGTGTGTACGTACATGATTTGTTGGGGATATTTTAATAATTTCATTATATATTCTGTCTTGTAAGAACTATATAAAAATATTTTGTATACATTTCTTACTCAAGACAGTACTAACAACAGTAATATGCATAGTGTATGATTGCTCCTATTTTGTCAAAACAATTCACATTTTTACTAATTATGCAAGACGTAGGATAAAGGTCCTAAAATGATGCCCAAATTTATATGTCAGGGAAAACAAATCATACATGAAAAGGAAAAATATATAAAATGTAGTTAAAATTTTGCTGTTTTTTTTTTTTTTTTTTTTTTTTGTCGTTGTTGTTGGAATATTTAATTTGAATTGAAATGTATTATCTATTTCTAAAAGTGTTTGGAGTCCAAACTAATATTTTAATGATATAACTGTTTGATAAATATGCTTTGTTCAAATGAACTAAAATAATACCTATATTCACTAAGAAATTAATACAAATATAAATTTTCAAAATGGGGCGTACTCATTTAGTATGCTGAGCACTGTACTGTATATGTCAAAATTAAACCGTCAGTGTTGACTAAATTCATTATTTAATAAATAAGACAAACTGAAATATATTAGGAGATGCTATTTCGTATTCTGACAGTGCAATGGTATCTGGATGACAGTGACACTAAGTTAGACCACATTGGTGTATTTTATTGACTTAAGTAAACATCTCATCGGCGCTAGCAATGGTCACGGAACGATATACGTGCTTATTTATCAAAATACACATTTTCCTCAGATAAACTTCTGAAAACAGCTATTATAACTGACGGACGTGTTAACTGCAGAAGAGGGCAGCTGTCTGGACAAAGTCAAAGCAAACGTAAATCCGTCGTAGTAAACATAGGGGCCGAGCACCATGACGAGCTTTTTACAATAATTCCCACAACGACAAGCTGTTTTTCATACCGCGCGCTTAATTCCTCATTCTCTCCGCCAACTAATAATAAAACACTCGCGCGGGGAGATTTCCATTCGGTGTAACGAAATATGGGTTAGCAATCATTGGCCGGAGCCGCACACTAACCTGCGATGAAGCCCTGGTTGGTTCTCGCCTCAGTTCGGCCGTTTGGTTGGACAGAAAATGGCTGCGGGAGAGCCAGTCCCTGCGCAGGGCTGAGCAGCTCTCGAGGAGGAGTCTCACTCGGACACTAGATGGCGCTATAGACCTGTTCAAACCATGGCGCTCCTTGATAGTAGTGTGCTGAGCATAAATACACCCCTTACAGATCTCTCTTTTAAATTAATATTTTTTACAGAATGCTTAATATTAATATAGTTGTGCATATAAACTAGGTTCGTCAGTATTAAAGCCAAAAACTGGAACTGTTCAAACAAAAAAAAAGTATTTTTGTTGCAATAACTAATTTTAATTTAAATATTTTATCATTACTAAACATTTTTGCTGACCAAACTCTTATTTTATGGGTATATTTGTTTAATAAAACTGTTTTGGTTAAATGTATGACACGTATGACGATTGCAAAACATGACGTGATGAAGTTCAAAAGTAAAAATATCATAATAAAAAACGGGGACAATATTTATTTATTTATTTAGGTACATGGGCCCTCTATTATTATACCTAATAATTATTGGGATATTTTCTGTATTTAATACTATTAAACAAAATTGCACTGTACAAACACACAGCCAGTGCTGCGCTTGACCTTATGCTGATATCATTTGTGTACATTTAAATGACCCTCGATCGTCATTCTGTCACCATGGCAACTTGAGTTGTTTTAAAAATCCACACAACTGTTGTCAATCATTGCGTTGCAAAACTCTGAACAGATCTCCTGTTGGCTAAGTTTCATCAACCTGTCTACTTTGGCAATCTGTTTCAAAGTTGTTCATGATGAAGCTGCGGAGCTCAAGAAGGACCAGGACTCTCCCTGCACACCTTAAGGACTTCTTGCTGGAGCGTGTCTCTTCCATTGAGGTGGCCAGGCCGGACACCAACAGCTGCATGGCGGACACATCACTGGAGGAGCAACACCTGAAGAACGCGGCTGTCCTTCCTGCCTTCCGTCCGGCAGCCTCAGCCTCCTCAGTGGGTGAGTGTCCACAAGAGGAGCCGCTCTCCATCCATGGCCGGAGTGTGCAGGAATACCAGCAGATCTACCACAGTGTGATGATGGACTCCACTATGAAGACGCGCGGTGGCCGCTACAAACTTCAGAGAGGGCTGAAGATAAAGCAGCGGCTGTGGGAGAAGCTGGACCGGCCTGCACTCCTGGAGACCGAGCTGCCCGATGGACGTATGGTCATCACGGAGAGCAGGTCCAGCTCCAGCTTCCCTCCTCATATAATGGTGGATATCAGCAAAGAGCCACTGCCCAAGGAGCCCCGAAGAAAGAGGGCCAGGCACTGAGCCATCCTATGGTGCCAGATGGAAGATCAAGGGCACGTATGTACATACTGTATATATTGTATATAGTTATAAAATAAGTTTGCACTACATACACATCACAAATTTGACTTTCATTCAAGTTTTTCATCACATTGCTGCATGTTTTGGTGATTGTCAGTGCTGTTGCTCTTGGGTCGTTGGGTTCTTTTGGATGGTTTGCTGTAAGTTGAGATGCATTTAGCAAGGTTTTCTAGGCGGTTTCTTGTGTGCTGCTGGTCTCCTCGGAATGTTTTTTGGCGCATTAGTGGTTGTTAGGGTTGTTAGTGTTGGCTGTTGTGTTAGGGTAGGTTAGGGTCCCTCACACGGTTTGCAGCTTGACGTGCTGTGAGGGCTTGTGTGCATCAGTGATGCTGAGAGCTACGCCACTGGTACTTCACAGCTACCGGTAGGGTCACCCATAGTGGACAGGTCTCAGCTGAGATGCCCGACCAAGACAAACCACCTGATTCTGGACAGCAGGACATTGGCCTGATGGTCCAGACAGAAGATGACACCTGAATGACCGGAAGAAACTTTAAAATGCTTATGTGAAGTTACAGATGGACCAATCCAAGCTCTTCTCTGGAATATAACACACACACGCACACGCACACACACACGCACACACACACGCACACGCACACGCACACACACACACACACACACACACACACACACACGAACACACACACACACACACACACACACACACACACACACACACACAAACATACAAAAAAAGAAATTAAGAATTAAATATTTATTGGTAAAATATTTTTTAATTACCTTAATTTACTTAAAGAAAAACACTTTTCAGTGTGTTGAAATGGGTGAGTCTATTTCACTAAAACACATTTTATTATTGGATTATTTGATCAAAGGTACACATACTTATGGCCCTGAGGGGGAAAATAAAAGCAAATGATCACTTTAAAGTTATTATTGGTTATCCTGAATTGAATTAATGCAAATGATTGCGAAAATTCCTTGTTTAATGTTATAAAATTGACTAAGAAATGTCCACTGAAAGATTTCAATTCATTGTGTTAAATGTAAAAAGAAGCAAGTAAACATTTATAAAAAATAATCTACAATACAAAGAAATTCATACAGATTTAAATGGCACATTTCAAAGAATCAAGTTTATTCATTGCATTTTAATATGAAAATATATTTTTGTGGCTCGGTGGTTAGCACTGTCGCTTCACAGCAAGAAGGTCACTGATTTAAGTCCTGGCTGGGCCAGTTGGCATTTCTGTGTGGAGTTTGCATGTTATCCCCATGTTTGCATGCTTCCTTCGGGTGCTCCGCTAGAGACATGTGCTAGAGGTGAAGTGGATAAAACAAAAAAAATGTCTGTATAAGTGTGTGTGTGAATGCAAGTGTGTATGGGTGTTTCCCAGTACTGAGTTGCGGCTGGAAGGGCATCTGCTGCAAAAAACAAATGCCAGAATAGTTGGTGGTTCATTCTGCTATGGCGACGCCTGATATATAAGGGATTAAGCCGAAGGAAAATGAATGAATGAATGAACTTCCAGTAGGTGGTAGTACTGTCTAATGGGTGAGACGATTTGCTCAAACAACTGAATCATTTAACAAAGAAGTAAACTGCTGTCTGGACTGCTTCTAAACATGGATTAATTCAGAATGTACACACACAAAAGATCTTTTGTGGCTTTTAAGGTAATGCTTTATGCAATTCTCACTACTTTTTTGTTTTTAAATTAAAAAAGAAGTAAATTTGACCTAATTTGGAACATGTGTATTCTCAAATCTGATCATGAGTGGCCATGAGCACAAGATCTGAGTTCAGAGTTTTAATTTAAGAATTATTATTGACCTAGATATTACTATTACTATGATATTACTACTATTAGTCAGGGGTGAGGCCAGAAATTTAAAAATAAGTGGACCTTGTAAAATAGGGTTGGACCTTAGTGCCTACTAAGTGTATAATAACTAGTTTCCTATATCTATGAACTCTGATAATGTAGTAATTGATTTAACGTGTGACATTTTAGAGTATCCAATACCTATTTTTTTTATTAATAAATAAGTTGCAAAAATGTGCAGAGAATCCAAAATGTCACGAGGCCAATAGAAAACTGACTGTCATTCGGCTATAAATATAAGCATTTTTTAACCTGATTGTGATACTTAAATGATTTATTCTTTATTAAGCTAGAAAAAAAAATTAAACACAGCCAAGTGTTCGTTGGGTCAGTTGGCATTTCTGTGTGGAGTTTGCATGTTCTCCCCGGGTTTCCTCCGGGTGCTCCGGTTTCCCCCACAGTCCAAAGACATGCTGTACAGGTGAATTTAATAAGTGAAATTGGACATAGTGTATGTATGTGAAAGAGTGTGTTTGAGTGTTTCCCAGTGTTAGGTTGCGGCTGAAAGGGCATCCGCTGCGTAAAACATATGCTGGATAAGTTGGCGGTTGATTCCGCTGTGGCAACCTGATTAATGAAGGGACTAAGCCAAAAAGAAAATGAATGAATGAATGTTCTTGACCAGTAAATAAGAATAGTCAGCTGAACAGCACTTTTAGTTTCATTTTCAGAGCTGCTTCGTCTGTCATCAGTGCGAAGTGTGGAGCAACAGTTGGACAGTTCCATTTTTGTCTAAAGGAAGGGGTCTTTAAATTTAATTGACAAACTTCCATTGAAAAATATTCCGCCTTATATCTGTTACATGTTTTCATTGCATAATTTTTTAAGCTTTAAAATACTTTTGTCTGGGTGGGCCAGCCTTCAATCTGAGTGGGCCAGTGCCACACTGGCCTTTATGTAGCCTCGTCACTGCTATTAGTTATAACTATATAGTGCTATTGACCTAGTTTTTTTTTATAGTGAATGACATCCAGTGTTTTATAATTATTGCAATACATTTAAAAAAAAAAAATCAGTTTCCAGTGTCAAGCAGTCAGATGACCTGTTTTGTTAGAAACAACTAGAAATTGCATTAAGACACATCAGATTCCACTCTAATAAAATAAAATAAAACTTCTCACTGAATTTCTCCAGATGTAGATGCTCAAAGACATCTTTCTGGTGCATGATTGTTCAAAGGCTTTATCATTACAGCAACTCAAATGCTCTTGTGTGCAGTTAGCAGTTCTTCAGACAGGAAGTGGAGAGCAGTACTTTGGGAAGCCCTGCTGCTGAGCTTCTAGAGCACTTACAGTCCAGATACCGGATCTCTGCTCACCTGCACTCAACTCAACACTGATGCAGCACCAGGTGGGTTCCCATTCACTGTCACTCTGTGCTTTTGACAAGTTAAAGCTTTTGGTTACCTTTGGATTGAGCTTGTTTCACACAAAATCATTAGACCTTTTGTGAATGTTTTCTTTTTAAATTTTTCCCAAATGATGTTTAACAGAGTCAGGAATTTTTTCATAGTATTTTCTATAGTATTTTTTCTTCTGCAGAAAGTCTTAATTGTTTTATTTTGGCTGGAATAAAAGCAGTTTTGAATTAAAAAAAAAAACATTTTAAGGTCAATATTATTAGCTCCCTTAAGCATTATTTATTTGCGATTGTCTACAGACCAAACCATCATTATACAATGATTTGCCTAATTACCCTAACTTAATTAACCTAGTTAAGTCTTTAAATGTCACTTTAAGGTGAAAACTAGTGTTTTGAAAAATATCTTGTAAAATATTATTTATCATGACAGATAAAACAATCCTGTCATGTTTAGAAACGTAAAAAAAAAAATCTGTTAAACAAATATATATATCAGTTATGCACATTAATTATAACAAATACATTACATCTGTGGAACATTTTCTCATCCGTATTTGAAATTGTGTCTTAAAAGTTATTTTAAACAAAAAGACAATTTATATGCAAATGGCTTGCATATTTTCTTTTTTTTTTATTAATTACAACGTAAACTTAAGTTTTATTTTATATCTTTTGCAGTTACAGGCTTCAGATATGAAATATGTGAAAAAGGCTAAGAATAAAATGTAGATATCAGTTTAAAAGGAATAACCTTTGACGTATATAGAAAAGAATAACGTTTGTCCCTTCGGGTGAAGCATAATGCTGCCCATCAGCACGTTTCTCTCACATAATAAATGTCTTCCTTCAGGTAATGATCCTGCTGTTTCTGTCATCCATCATGTTTTAGTATGTAGTGAGATTCAGAAGTAGATTCAGTTGTTTTATTGCAGATTTTGGAGGAAGCTCCTACGAGAAGCTTGAGTTTGAACTAGAATGGCTGGCCATCTTGAAAGCGCCAGACCACCTTCAGTTTCTAGATCACTCCACTGGACAGACTACATAGCAGATTCAAAACATATTACAATGATAACAGTTGCTTTTTTCTGATACCGTATTGACAAAATTGGCTTAAGAATAGTTCATCAAAAAATAAAAATTACCCCAATTTACTTAGGCACTGGAACAAGAGTGGTAAGTATTACCAGTTTATTCTAAGGATGGAAGGTTAAACAGAGATACTGAATATTGCTTCACAGGATGGATATGGCTGGATCTAAAGGAGCTGGAAAGACCAGAGCATGGATGTGGATGGACAGGAACACAGGCAACCAGAAACAAGGGGATTAACGACAACCAGACAGGGAACCAGGATAGACCACACTAGGAAGGAGAGATGCAGACACTGGAGATCACAAGAAAACACGAGAGGTGAGTACATTCAAATAGAACGATAACTCTGACCACGAGGAGAGTGCAGTCTTACATATTGCAATAAGGCTGGGAGCTTGGTGATGAATTAAATGGGACTGAGGAAATGATGTCCAGGTGTGGGGCTAATCAGAAATCATGTGACGGAGATCGGTGTGATTGTGAATGGGAAGAACCTGGCCCAGCTGTGACAGTTGTACGATTGGACTCACACAATCACATGATGCGATTTTGCAGGTCAGAGTTCTCCAAGCTTAAATTTTCCAATGCAGCAAACATGCATATGCATGGAAGTCTATTGGGTGAAAAGTGCTGTGTGACTGTGGCTTCAGGGAATATGAATGTTTATGGGGTGGTTTTCATTTTTGGGTGAACTGTTTTTTTAGCTTGTTCATAACTTTGGCGTTAACATATTTTCATGACATACACAATAAAATAAGTGCAAAATACTGTATTCATCTGAATTGAGGTCACAATAGTCAATATTTTGCACATGAATTGATATCTGTTTCTATGTATTTCATCCTGTTCCTCTGCTTCTTTCAGGTGGGATTTTAGTCCATTAAACTACATCCTGGTTGGTAAAGCGAACAGACTTGCAGCAAAGTCCCTTTAAGGCAAGTCATTTCACTTGGCAGCCATCTTCTCAGGCAGTACGCTCGGGCATTCTGTTTGAATGGAGAAATATCAAATTCTCCAAAACTACTTCCCAAGCTTACAATTGAATTTCATATTAGGAATTACCAATAAAATTAAACAACAACTGTCTTTTTAGTAGGGTTGGGTAATGGCACCGGTACCTTTGTAACCAGTATGCACCTGACCAAATCAGCATATGAATTCCGGTGCCACTAGTGCTGCGACAAGAACGTAAGCAGCATCAAGGGGTGCATCAAAGGCACACATAAATACGCGTTGTCATGCCATCTCTAAATATTTAATTCTAAACAGCAAAGATAGAACGCAAAGCGCACAGTACGGCGCATGCGGTGAACGACTCCCTTCATCAACACACATGATCGCATTGATCTTATCTGCTCAAACTAAGCATTTTAAAGTGTGGCTATATTTTACAAGAAAGGATTTTGACACACCAACATGCAGCAGATGCTTTACAAAAGTTTCGTGTAAGGGGGGAAACACGTCAAACTTATGAAATTTGAGGGCTCATGGAATCAACTTAAAGGTGAGGAATGGACTGTTTTTGACAGCTTGTGACATCATCTGGTACTTTCAGTGAGTACGTTCACATGGACACCAATACTCTGATTTTATATGATTAAGACAATACTCTGATCAAGAGTCTACCACGTAAACAGTGACTTCTAATATCTTAAAGGACCACAGAAACAAACTGCGGAGGAAACATTTATAGGCTGGTGACGCAATGACGTTAATGGATCTATGTGCTCTAACATGTAACTGGGAATTATGAATGTAACATTCAAAAAGCAACTCATGTAAAGACCTTCATCATATTATTGTCTTGTTCAGGTTAAGGAAAATCATTAGATCACTGATGTCCATGTAAAAGTACCCAACCCTACTCTTTAGTTTCATTTCTAAACGTCCAAATCACACAAAATCTGCAGAAACTGACGTCTGGTCTAAGCCCTTCCTCCGGAGTATCGTCAGTCTATAGCGATTGATAATTGGCTCCTGTACTAGACGGTGGGCTTTATTTGCCATATAGCGATTGATGATTGGCTACTGTACTAGTAGGCGGGACTTTATTCACCATATTGACCATTACCAATAAGCTTAGAATCACCAAGAGGCGACACTCAATAGAACGTTCCATTGCAGCAGCAGCACCCAGTGATTCCGCCATTCTGGAGTGAAAGCGATTGACCGTCCATTGGATCTTATTGCAGTCGCGACAGCAAGCAGCAGCTGCTTTGTTTTTTATTTATTCATTTAAAAAGCACATCAAAGCTGAAATACAACCTGAAAGTCGACAATACAACACTTACAATCATAGACCTGTGATTATCAGCACTTTTAATAGTTTATTTTATAGACTTAATGTTTAATATATTTACTGTACTTTTTTGTTTTAGAATTACTTTAAATTACTTTAATTTAATAGTTTACGCACTGGCATAATACATGTTAATACAATTGGAGGGATACAAAGTTAGCATTAGCTCTACTATAAAAGATCTGGGTGTCATATTAGACAGCAATTTAACTTTTGAAAATCATATATCCCCAGTCACAAAAACTGCCTTCTTTCATCTGAGAAATATCGGTAAATCACGTATGCTATCCATCTCAGATGCAGAAAAGCTAGTCCATGCTTTTATGACTTCAAGGCTGGATTACTGTAATGCTCTGTTTGCTGGCTGCCCAGCATCCTCTATTAATAAACTTCAGCTAGTACAAAATGCAGAGTTCTTACAAGGTCTAGAAAATATGATCATATCATCCCATTTTTATCCTCGTCACACTGGCTGCCTGTTAAGTTTCATATTGAATTTAAAATATTGCTTCTTACCTATAAAGCTTTAAATAATCTAGCTCCTGTTTATCTAACCAACCTTCTGTCTCGCTACAATCCAACCCGCTCTTTAAGATCTCAAAACTCAGGGCTTCTGGTAGTACCTCGAATAGCAAAATTGAGTAAAGGAGGTAGAGCCTTCTCATTTGTGGCTCCTAAACTCTGGAATAGCCTTCCTGATAACATCCGAGGCTCAGACACACTCTCGCAGTTCAAAACAACATTAAAAAATCTTTTTAGTAAAGCATACACCCATTGCATCACTTAGCGGTATGATACATGAATGTGCTCCACACAGGTTTCTGCATCTCGTTTATATACACTATGAACAGCAGCTATGCTAATTATTCTCTTTATTCTCTACTTCCACCTGGGCATACTCATCCCGAGGCCCTCAGACTATGCAACGCCACTGATTCGATCCAAGATCCAAGGAAAGCATGAGACTGATTCCTGTGGCGCTCCAGGGACTGACGAGTCTTTGCTGAGGTCCAGCTTCCAGCCTCCGGCACTGAGACTGCAGCTCTGCACAAGACGTTTGGCCAGTGGAGAAATGGTCGTACCCATCTGAGCCTGGTTCTCTCGAGGTTTATCTTCATTTTCGCCAATTGGTGAAGTTTTTTCCTCGCTGCTGCTGCCACTAGCTTGCATGATTCAGGATCTGTAGAGCTGCGCATTGATAGATTTGCTCTTCAGTGTTTGGACTCTCAGTAGCGATTATTAAACCACACTGAACTGAGCTAAAGTGAACTGAACTTAATCACTAAAAACTGAACTGACACTATTTTAATTTACTATGATCTTTAATGTGAAGCTGCTTTGACACAATCTACATTGTAAAAGCGCTATACAAATTAAGGTGAATTGAATGTTACTTGCTGCGTTTAAAGTGTGTAGAATTAATTACACTGAAACATAAATATATCGCTTATCTGATTCAGTGTGATGGCTGAGCCCTTTTCTGTGAGGACAACATGCTAATCTGTGGTCTGATTCCTGACACTACTAACTGTAAATCTTCCACTGTCAATAAGCACAAGCCATAGCATACTTGCTATTGATGTATGTACATTAAGAAAATGCTGCTTCGCAAAGTCAAGTTCGCAGAGCCCTGATGGTATGGTTGAGTCAAACATTGAGTATGTTTACATGGGCAACAATACTTTAATACGATTTTTCACCAAAAATTACATGAGACTCGTGAATTCACTTTTATATTATTGTCTTATTCAGATTAAGGCAAATAACTATTACTGATGTCCATGTAAACGTAGTCAGTAGTGTTCAAAGTAAGTGAAAGATCCAGAAGGGCATCCTGCTGATTTGATTCAAAAGGGCACTTTTTTGTCAGACAGCTCACCGGTTTGACTTTCATTTATTCATCGTCGTTATTTTAAAAAGCACCCGGTCCATTTTATTTGTATATATTTAATTAGAACGCATCAACTCTACAGGTGCCTGATAGATAGCTGTGGAGCTAGCGTTAATCATATTATTCCCTCTAGTGAATGCATAAAAATAAGAATCGTCATCAAAGTTTACTCGAGAGCACACCTCAATGTCTCGCGCCCCTCCTTAATAGGTGCTGGCACGCTCCACAGTTTGGAAACCTCTGCTCTAGAAAACAATTTAAAATTCTTATTTTTTGTAATTTTCTATTATAAACACAAAAAGACAACTGATAAGTAAAATGTATTGGGTATTAAATAACATTGTTAAAAACAACTACAAATGTTGTAAAAGTAGTAAACAAGGAACAATGGATTTTTCAAAACATTCAAAATTCTTTCATAAATCAAATAAAAAAAATCATATGCCATTAAATTGTGTCATTTTCTTTTTAATGAATTGTCATCAATTGTTTTTACTTTTGATACATTAGTTTTTATACTCTTTAAAATGCATCATGAACATCAATTCATAAATATAAAAATTAAACCCACAAACTGTATGTGGTTGCCAAATATTTCCAATCAAAGCAATTTAATTCAAGTATATACCGCTGCAGCCTGGAGATCTCCTAGGCCTGGGTTACGGCTAGAAGGGTTACAGCTGCGGCTACTAAAAATGTGTACATAATAGCATCATTTTTCTGACACTGTACAACAATAATTACTTTTTTTTATTGGGGTAGGTTTAGGAATGAAACACAACAGGTTACTCTAAGGGGTAGGTTTAGTGTGATTTCACCAATTAGGTCATGTTCCTGGATCAACATCTGTTTGGGTCTGACCTGCCCATTTGGAGCTGGCCTTTGTTTATATCTAACTAATTTAAAGTCATTTAAAGACATTTATTATAAACTGGGTATCAATATGTAGTTGCTATGGAAGACCTCAGGTTCCCCCAAGAGTGGAAGCAAATGGTAAGACTTTCATTCAAGATTACCAAGACAACCTATTTTTTTCAGTGGATTATTTAACTTGCATGGACTAATTGTTCACTTTAAGAATAAAAATTTCACAATTGACTTAAATTAATGATCCAGGAAGATATGCTAAAATCAAATATTTAAGATGACTTGCAGAAACAAACAACAGTAGCAGCTGTTTATTCAGTGCACATGGCTATATGGCAGCCATGAGAAGTTGCTACTATTGTCACATGCGATTCATTGAATTGAATACAGTGATTTAAACTATTTCAAGTTAAGTCATCCACTAAGTCAATTGGCTGAATTGTGGAGAGGAATGACAAAGATGTATACTAGCACATCAGAGAGTGCTGAAAGATAAGATCAAATGAAATCTGTAAATTATGTCACCAGTGACTTCAGAAAAAAACACAGTGCAAGTAAGGCAGTGCCCAAAAGATCCCCCAAAGCTGTCAGATATGGGATGGAGTAGCTATCGGGATCCCTGCCGTATCTCCACAAACAATGAACCATCACATCAGCGATGCTCATCAGGAGGAGCACCTGCATTGAAGAAGATTCAGATACACATCAATTCTCAATTGCGTTTTCTTTTTCTTCAAACAACATGCATTTTGTTACGGTTACCTGCCATCCACACTGCTCCAGGATCTCCGACTGGTAAAAATGGAGCGTTTTAAAAATGCCAAGGGTGCGTTTACACTAAGTTTGTTACAGTTACACCTGGTGTCCACACAATTATTTGAACTCGCATGGTAGATATATCGCGTATTCCACATCATTTGCACAGTGCGATGGTAATTTGCCTATATTTGCACATTTGCATTGACTTTGAATATAACTCTTGAAAGGACACTTTATTCAGCATTTGGTGTGAATCGAAATTCAGCTAAATTCCGCTAGTCCTGGCTCCATATCCAGCAAATTTCTATTGAGCCCACTGTTAAAAGGCCAACTTTACAGCAGAAAAATTGATGTTTACAGCCCAGTACAAAGAACGATTTTGGGTCATATAGCTAATATTACCCTTCATGACAACTGTGAGGGGGGTGATTTTTTTTATAACTCATCCGTTTCCTTTATGTTTGGTTTTATTTAGTTTGCAAAATTAAGGCCGTGACCACTTGAGTGACAGGTAGGTCTCGCTAGTCACTTCACCTCAGCTGATTCCAGCTGATTAGCTGCTGAACTCAGAATATAAATTGTATTTTTGTTTTGTTTTTTGTGGCTTTACACAGTCAGCTGCCTTTTGGAATTATTTCTTACAATTATCAGAAGATATAGCATGCTGTGTGCACTTAATTGTGCTCACAAACCATTCACGTGGCCTCTATTTCCCAGGTGAGTGAAATTATATACTTATATACCATCTTTATAAATGTATTTGTTTTATTTAAGATCATTTATATTTTTCTTTAGACCTGTAATGCACTCCAGAATCTGATAGATTGATTAGCTGTAGGCTCTAGAACAGTCATCTGAAATGTCATTTCCTAAGTAGCCTTGCATTTACTAACACAGACTGTATCTGAAGTATTTGGATGTAACTCACGTTTTCCTCCTGTATAAAAACGTCATGAGAACAATGTTTAGTGGCTCAATGTATTACAACAGTGTTTTTAAAAGTCTAAACAATTTATTGATATAGTGTACAACCAAGCACATGTGGTCAGAACACAAACGAGTCGCAGGTAATGAAGTATTAATCGTTTCTCCCATAGGAAAGCCCGTCTAAGCAAAATGCTAGCAGGTGTCTGTAACTCCGCTCACGCTCCTCCTCTTTGCCCTTGTTTGGTATCCCCTGGTCTGTGTGATGACGCGCAAACAAAATGGCGACAGTTGGTCACGCCTACTGGTAGCTTCTTTTGGGTTCTTCAGAAACCTATGGGTGACGTCACGGATACTACATCCATATCTTTTACAGTCTATGGTGTGAATCCAGCATAAGAGGCCAAAGAACACGAGGCACATCGTATTGCCTTTTTTTGTTCACAAGAAAAAAAGAAGTGTGCTGCGCTTTTTGTCACTAGGCAACCATTGAATAGGCTGCTTATTGTATACAAGTGCTGCTGTTGATATGTTTATAATTGTAATTTTTAATAATTTTGTGATATTCAGGATATGTGTTGTCATACAGCTCTGGATAACTCAAAACAGTGACCACTATACTCTTCTCCGTCTTTAAAAGTCTCCTTAGTAATCTTGACAACAAACACTGTCACTTGAACGGAAACCCCACCTCTGCATTCATTTGATTGGACAATGATAAAAGATGTGACTAATGTATTGTGCTTTTTCTGCTCAGAGTTGACTTTTTTTCAACTGCAAGCGCACCGAGCGCAAAGGCAAAAACATGAGGTGTGTAGGGCATACATACAGCGTGCAAAATGCAGCAGCCATTAGAAAACCACTTTAGAAAGGCACTTCTCATCTGAAAAATTGTGTTCAGTGTGATCAAGGCCTAAGGCTGCTTTTAAATTAGTGTGTTTTCATTTTCATTCCTTGTCCCGCATTTCAGTAAAAATGAATCTAAATCCAAACTAAAATAGGGTCTTCAGCATTTTCAAAATGCTCTGTCTTCACAGGTCGAAGACGCTGGAGTTGTGTGGACACCAGTAACTACATTTTAAAATGAAAATACATTAGTGTAAATGGTGCATAAAAAGCAGTTATAGTTTGACAATTCTGGTGTTCCACTTCAGTATAGACAAAGAGACACGCAAACTTTTGAAAATGGAGGCACAGTTGTATATTGCTCTCTTACCAGTCTTCTGTACCATTGAGTATCATTCTCTGATTTGTCAAGCATAACCAGTAAATAAGCTCAAATGCTGGTAAAATATGTGCATGAATAGTCATGTATCATTCATTTTAGGCTCTATAATGTGGACTGAAACCATTTTTCTGAAATGCAGTAATAGCGCCAGTCTGGATGAGGAGCGTTTTCATTCTAAAACATTTGAAAATGAAGGCACAGCCTGAAACACACAGTAACACCTTTCTCACTCACCTGTGTGAATGCAGCAACAAAGTAGAAGAAAATGAAGACAGCAGTGGGTGGAGATTGGGAGCCTTGTATTATGTAAATTGTGTAGATGAAGACCAGGTGGCCTGGAGCGACCAATGTGAGCAGCACCTGTGCTGATCTTCCATTCGGCCCTGCCAGAAGCAATGCAAAAAATTTTTTTTTAGCTTTGTTTTAAAATCTTTAAATCTTGAAAATTTTTGTTAATATTAAAAGGCCCATTATACAGCAAGTGAAATTCAAGAAATAACTGTACTGACAATAATTTTTAACGAATTGAGGTTAAACCAAGTTTATTTTTGAGTCGTAGCCATAGAAAGCCAGATTTATGATTTTCTCTCTCACAATTCTTAGTTTACATCTCACAAAACTCATTTCTTCCTGTAAGAAATGTGAGATATTACCATAAATGTTAATTTTTTTTCTAATGACTTTTGTTGTAATTCTGAGTTTATATCTTAGAATATAAAAGTCAGAACTGTGAGACATACAACAAATGTCATACAATGAGTTCTGAGCTAATGCTATACAATTAACCCTCTATAGGACTAATTATGAAATCACATCTAAAAAAATCACTACTATTTATTTCTAGAGTATTTAAGGCTAAAATCATTTTCCATAATTTGTTTTGTACATCTGACTTTGTTTTAATTTGCCATCATTTATAACTGACTTTGTCCCATCAGGGCTAATAATTTTTGGAAACTTATCTGAAACTTCACACATTCAAATACAATTTCCCTGTCTAGAAAAAAAAGTCAATCAATGTCTTGTGTTTCAGAAACATGTCAAAAACCTTTATTTGTATTAAATTTCTTCATATACCACTAAATTGCTTTTAGAACATATGTAATATTTCCTGAAACTCAAGACTCAAGATTCACCTAATGTGTGCTGATGTCTCATTTAGTTCCTGTTTTCCAATTATGTAAAGCAAATGGCAACTATCTTTTAGTTTCATTGGCTGAAGGAGATGTCATGTGACATTACTAAGATTTAATTTTAATGTTTAAACATCATTAGTGTTTTCAACTATCACACTCCTCAGCCTCCCAGGGAAAGTCTATGCCAGGGTACTGGAGAGGAGGATCCAGCCGATGGTTGAACCTAGGATCCAGGAGGAACAATGCAGTTTTCGTCCGGGCCGTGGTACACTTGACCAGCTCTATACCCTCTCGAGGGTTCTTGGGAGTATGCCTAATCAGTTCACATGTGTTTTGTGGACTTGGAGAAGGCATTTGACTGTGTCCCTCATGGCATTCTGTGGAGGATGCTCAGGGAGTATGGGGTCAGAGGCGTTCTGTTAAGGGCTGTCTCGTCCCTGTATGAACAGAGTAGGAGTCTGGTTCGCATTGCCGGCAATAAGTCAGACTTGTTTCCAGAGCATGTTGGACTCCAGCAGGGCCGCTCCTTGTCACCAATTCAAGGAATTTCAAGGCTGGAGGGAGTCCGGTTCGGGGACCACAGGATTTCATCTCTGTTATTCGCAGACGATGTTGTTCTGTTGGCTTCATCAAACATGGACCTTCAGCATGCACTGGGGCGGTTTGCTGCCTAGTCTGACGCAGCTGGAATGAGAATCAGCACCTCCAAGTCTGAGGCCATGGTGCTCCACCGGAAAAAAGGTGGTTTGCCATCTTCAGGTTGGAGGAAAGTCCTTACCCCAGGTAAGTAAAGTAAAACAAGGATCTTGGGGTTTTGTTCACGAGTGAGGGAAGGATGGAACGTGAGACTGACAGGCGGATTGGTGCAGCGGCAGCAGTAATGCAGTCGATGTACCGGGCGGTTGTGGTGAAGAAGGAGCTGAGCAGAAAGGCAAAGCTTTCAATTTACCGGTCAATCTACATTCCTACTCTCACCTATGTTCATGAGTTTTTGGTCATGACTGAATAGACAAGATCTTGGATACAAGCGACCGAAATGAGTTTCCTTCGAAGGGTGGCAGGGCGCACCCTTATGGATAGGGTAAAAAGCTCTGACACCCAGGAGGAGCTTGGAGTAGAGCCGCTGCTCCTCCACATCGAGAGAAGTCAGCTGAGGTGGCTCGGGCTCTGTTTCGGATGCCTCCTGGACGCCTACCTAGGGAGGTGTTCCAGGCATGTCCCACCGGGAGGAGGCCTCGGGGAAGATCCAAGACACGCTGGGGGGACTTTGTCTCTCAGCTGGCCTGGGACCGCCTCAGGATCCCCCCGGTGGAGCTGGAGGAAGTGTCTGTGGAGAGGGAAGTCTGGGGATCTCTCCTAAGACTGATGCCCCCACAACCCGGCCACGGAAAAGCAGTAGAAAATGAATGAATGAAAGAATGAATGAATTTTCTTAGTGTCATTTATAAATGATGATGCCCTATAGAGGGTTAAATAGCACATCAGCTACATCAAAGAAATAATGAGAAAAATGTCAGAACTACAAAATGTAAACTAAAAGGTTAATGTGCAATTGCAAATTAACATCACACTATGCAGATTTTTTTTTAAAAGTTTAAGTTCTGAGAAATTCTGAGAATAAAAGTCAGAATTGTGAGCTTTAAAATTACTAATAAAAGAAAAAAGTCAAATGTGAGAATGTGTATTGATAATCAGCTGGAGTGTCCATGAGACTCACTACAGGACACTCCATTCATCCTGCGCCCAGGCAATTCACTAGGACTACATCTCCCACTCTGCATTTTACCAAATCACTCCATGCCAGCTGTTTCACATTTCCTTGATTCTGTTGTACCAGTTTCAAATACAGTGATTACGTTTTTACATGGACATCAGTAATCAAATTATTTGCCTTATACTGAATAAAACAATAATATGATTAAGGTGTTTACATGAGTTCCTTTCATTATGTTTTACATGTTACAGCACATAGATCGATTAACGTCATTGTGTCACCGCACTATCCACATTTCCTCTGGAGTTGCATGTAATTTCAGGTGTTTCATTTGCAAATTTTCAACTTTAATTGCAGTTTGGCACTTTCAATTTCATTCAGGAACATTTCATGCATACCCCTGTGACAAACTGAGGCATCGGATGCATGTATGAAGTAAGGACTTTTGGAAGAGTGTTGTTTTATTGGAATTTGATTCCGCACCCTGAATGAAAAAATAAAAACCTCCGCATTCTGCAATGCAGGTGCTGTGGTCCTTCACTGACTCGATAGGTGCAAAGAATAGTGTCAAACAGCCGTGTGAGTATGGAATACCCTGTCACAAAATGCTTGGATAATCCTACATGACGGTAATAGTTTGATTAAGGTGTTTACATGTTTGTACTAAACTTCAATAATGCGACTAAAATTGGCATACTCCACGTCTTAATTTGATTTCTTGATCAATGGTCAATTTAGTTTATTCAATTTACCTATATGTTTTTGGACTGTGGGGGAAACCAGAGCACCTGGAGGAAACGCACACGAACACAGCGAGAACATGCAAACTCCACACAGAAATGCCAACTGACACAGCCGGGACTCGATCCAGCGACCTTCTTGCTGTGAGGCGACAGTGCTAACCACTGAACCACCGTGTCACCCCACCTCAGAATTTTTGTACATACATTATTTTAAAGATTAATATTTGCCTCGTGTTAAGACATAATCCAGGTTGTGTTGTTTTTAACACATCTGTTTTAGCTATTCTTTGTTTAACGGATTCTTGTGTTTCTTGCCTTGGACTGTCTGGATTATTGATTGTTTGGTGCCTTTTCCGACCCTTGTCTGTGCTTTGGATTACTTTATTGAATTTGCCCCTGATACTGCTGGATGCCACTGATTTGACCCCCGCTTGTCTAATCATGCTTTTTTAATAAATCTACATTTCGATCCTCACCTCCGTTTGTCCTCAATTCATAAAAAAAAAAAAAACATGCTGCTATAAAGTCACAGTTCCAAAAAAGTCACAATTCTAAACACACACACACACACACACACACACACACACACACACACACACACACACACGCAAACTATTTGTTAGTTTGTTCAAGGAAATTTGAAGCAAATCATTTGCAACTACATCAATTTTTTCGTCAGAACTTCAAGTTATGAATTCTGAGAATTTTGAGCTATAAACTTTAAAGGTAAAATGTCAGAAATGTAAAATAATTGCTATAAATTTGCAATTTCTAAAAAAAATTTTTAAAAACTTTTTCTACAAATTGCAAGATGTACACTCTTGAATTACAAAAAAATGTGTAACATTGCAATAAACTTACAATAACCCAGTTTATATTTGGCATTTTTTATGTTTTTCTTTAAAATTGTGAGATATAAATTTAGGATTGCAAGGACTGAAAATTAGGCAAAAAAAGTGAAATACTACTATAAACTTGCAATTAACTTATAAAGTCATTATTCTGAGGAAACAAAAATAATAACAGCAAAATGTAAACTCAAATTTTGAGTTAACATTTCCAACTGTGGGTTTATATCGCACAATTCAGTTTTCTCACAATTTCAATTTGTTAACTCATAATTTTGCCTTCAGAACTGCCTTAATCCTTCGTGGCATAGATTCAACAAGGCACTGGAAATATTCCTCAGAGATCTTGGCCCATATTGACATGATAGCATCACACAGTTACTGCAGATTTGTCGGCTGCAGATCCATGATGCGAATCTCCTGTTCCTCCATAACTCAGAGGTGCTCTATTGCGTTATCCTGGTGGAAGTAGCCATTACAAGATGGGTACACTGTGGTCATAAAGGGATGGACATGGTCAGCAACAATACTCAGGTAGGCTGTGGCGTTGACACGACACTCAAATGGGCCCAAAGTGTGCCAAGAAAATATCCCACACACCATTACACCACCACCACGCTTTCATATTGTTGATGCCAAATTCTGACCCTATTATCCGAAGGATGCAGTAGAAATCAAGACTCAGAGAAGGCAACGTTTTTCTAACCTTCTATTGTCCAATTTTTGGTGAGCCTGTGCGAATTGTAGCCTCAGTTTCCTGTTCTTAGCTGACAGGAGTGGCAGCCGGTGAGGTCTTCTGCTGTTGTAGCTCATCCGCCTCAAGGTCGGATGTGTTGTGCATTCAGAGATGCTCTTCTGCATACCTTGGTTGTAATTAGTGGTTATATGAGTTACTGTTGCCTTTCTATCAGCTCCAACCAGTCTGGCCATTCTCCTCTGACCTCTGGCATAAACAAGGCATTTGGCTAACAGAACTGCCGCTCACTGGATATTTCCTCTTTTTCGGAGCATTCTCTGTAATCCCTAAAGATGGTTGTGTGTGAAAATCCCAGTAGATCAGCGGTTTCTGAAAATCTCAGACCAGCCAGTCTGGCACCAACAACCCTTAAATCACTTAAATCACCTTTCTTCATAATTCTGATGCTCAGTTTGAACTGCAGCAGATAATCTTGACCATGCCTAAATGCACTGAGTTGCCGCCATGTGATTGGCTGATTATAAATTTGCGTTAAGGAGCAATTGGAGCAGTGTACCTAATAAAGTGGCTGTTGAGTGTATAAACTTAAAACATGAGAACATCAGGGAATCATCATTTAGTGTCACTAGTGCTAAAGTATTTAAATCTTTCTTTTACTCTAAATGATACAGACAAAGAATGAAAATGAGTATCTCAGGAACTTTACCTTTGGAGCAAAAGTTGCGGCAGGGGCAGTAGCATCCTTTAGTGCCTTCTGGAAGCTCGCCCAGGGGACACTTGAAATGAAGATATGTGGCTATACGACTGGCCTGAATGGAAACCAGGTTACCACCAACACCTTAAGGAAAAGACATTTTGAAACACATTTGATTCACATTTGTTCAGAGCATGAGTTTTGTTTGAGTGACCCACCATTTATAACAGGAGTGTAGAGAACAAGACCATCAAGCTGTGGATATGTGATTGTTCGGTCCAGAATTAATCCTCCAAAACTTGAGGGAAAAAAAACAACATACAGTTGCTTCATCACAAAAAGCTCCATGATTGACTTATTGATTATAAAATCGATTGATTCAAAAATTGTGGGTAGATTTTTCATCTCCAAGATAAACCTATTTTAGAAACAAAAATTGTAAATGAAAGAGTTATGAATAATACCACAAATCATGTCAATTTATCACAAAAAATAATGTTTGTAACTAAAGACACCCACTATATGAATTGACTGAATTTTTAAATAAAAGAATGCTAATTTTCATATCTTGTGTTTTATTACTCCAATCGTCTTGACTGTCAGTCAGTACATTCAAATCCATAAATATATGCTTGTCTTTTTCCACCGGTCACAGAAGGAGAAGTGAACCAGAGATGCAAGTATGATAACAGTTTATTTATAGAGGATGGCAGGTAGATAATGGAACTCAATGGGGATGTGTTGCAGGATGGATATGGATGACCAGATGAAATCGGAGCAACAGGAGGAGTAATTAAAGCCAGGCACATAGAGAGATGGGATCAGGGATCAACAACAACCAGAAGGGACCAATAGAAATCCACACTACAAGGGAGATATGTAGACACTGGAGATCATAGAGAAACAAGAAAGGGAAGTAAACTTGGAATAGAAATTGCCACTGCCCATGAGGAGAATATAGTCCTTCATAATAGCAACAAGACCAGACACAATGGCGGTGGTTTTTATAGGGCTGATGTAATGACTGGTGATGACCTGATGATGTGCAGGTCCGGGGTAATCAGAATTCAGGTAACTGTAATGGGGTGATTATGGTGACTGTGCTGACTGTGAGTGGAAAGAACCTGGCCTGGCTGTGACACCCGCACTGTTTTTGATTGTTTGGCACCATATTGTGACTGAATAATACGTAGGTTAGGGTAAACACCATCATGTCCTTTCAGCCGTTTTAATCTATCAGCTTTGACATAAATAAAAAGGTATAACTATCTTTAAAGCGCTGATAAAAAAAAGTGCGTGAATTGCTCTAAGTGATGTCACTTCCTCTGTCAGGAATCTCTAGAAGGCATTGAGGCATGTCATTTATTCTTCTCTCATTCATTTGAACAAAAGTTTTAGGATCCACCAAGATTAGATGAATTACGTCAACTCTATTATTGTGATTTTTCAATGAACCTCACATTCACATTTTGAAAACTATAACATGGTGAAAGTGCATAATATATTGTTTTCGACATGACATATATCTGGTTTGAAGTTAGCATCTTGAGCTAAAGCTAAAAACCGTCTGCTCTGTTGTTGTCAACCCTGTTAGTGGGTTTCAAAAGTTTAACGATAAGTTATACAACATTTAGCAACATAATCAAATGTTCCCTATCATATTTATGGGACATTCTACTAGAAAAGTACTTTATTTGTCCCTGAAATAAAAACATAAATACGTTGAATAAAAAGTATGTCATGCCAAAAATGTATAAAATGGACTAATGGTTGATTTCTGTAAGTTGTTCTGTAAAGAAGTATGTAATTCATTTGGTTCTCTGATTTTAGTTTTTTATTAAAAACACTTTTTAAATGTATAAACCTTGTCATTGTCCTCAGCCCAATTGAACTTACAGCTTTAATAATTTTGTTATGCTAACAACTCTTATTTAGAATAAACCTTCAGAAATAGCAAAGTTTAAGTTGTTATCAGTCACATCAGTTGATTAAAAACATGAAATTATAAATAAATTCTACAAATAAATACTACAAATGTATAATAATAATAAATTCACAATTGTCCCCGTGTTTCTGTCAGTCCTGTCACATTTGCATTAAATTTAGCATAAAATGCGTTCAATACACCTTTAAAGCTATGACTCAAAGGAAGTGACATCATTTGATGGAGAAGCTAGATGTGTTCTGTCATTGAATAGTATGATTTTATGCTTGCTTTTGTATGAGTTTTTGAGGAAAACAAGCTTAAAGGCCAGGCCCTGTCAATTTTTTAAGTGAAAATGTATGTTTCTGGTAGAATGTCCCAAATGCACTTTGCATTATATTTCAATAATAATGGAATATTTATTTTTACTTTCATTTCTACAATTGTAGCCATTTCTACATTAGTATCATTCTAGTTTTAAGAAAATGAATTGAAAATGCTCGAAATGTACCCACAATTCTGGAACGAGTATTATATTGATGTACCAAGCTGTGAACATTACCTGCTGATCACCATTGCGGTTATTACTGGCTCCCAGCCAGAAAATAGCAGCTTTTGGCTTTCAGGGTGGTGAAATGAAAGAATCACCCACATCGGTGTTAGGCACAGGAAGAAAAGGCATACCAGGTATGTGATATAAGGGTAAGGTTCTACAAACAGAGAGAGTACATGTTAATGCAACAATGTTTGTAAAGACAGTATAAATAATCCATTGAAAACTAGTCATCGGTCAGCATCTCACCCATGCAGTAAAACAAGCCCTGACTGATGACAGCCAGCAGTCCAAGTGTGATGAGGTCACCAAAACTGGCAGCGATGGGCGTGGCTATGTTATCAGGGTTGATACCCACCTTCTTGGATCCAATAATCACACCAACCATTAAGATGCCTGGAAATATTTTCATATATCCCCAAAAAAAAAGTAAGAATTCATGTTGTGTTATGAAAGTAAAAAATTACAAAACCACAGGTGTAAGGGTGGGGGTTGGGAGTATATAATACCAATAAAATATATAATTTACTTTACCAAAAGTAATTACGAAAGAATCATAAAAAAGTACAGCAATTTTCATAAAAATATTAAGCATTATAGCTGTAATGTCAATTTAAATTGTCATTCTGATCTCACAAGGAAACGTAACCATTTTACGTTTTGTCACTAATTACGTTTTAGTAAGTACGCTTTAGTGGCTAATTAGTACGAATTTGTACGAGTTTAGTCATACGAAAATATAAGATTTAAAAAAGGAGGTGTGGCACCCAACCCCGCCCCAAAACCCAACCGTCATTGGGGGATAAGCAAATCGTACTAAATTGTTCGAATGAGATCGTACAAATTCATACTAATTAGCCACTAAATCAAAAAGTTACGAATTACCTTGAGATTGTGTTGGTTATGTATTTTTTACTTTAATACATTTTTGTTTAAACGCTTAGAAATAACAATTCATTACATTTTCATGAATTGAAATGGAATTAGTTGGGCTGAAGTTTCATCCTAAAGGTAAAACTATTTTAAAAGGTTTGGTTAGGTTAGCTTAGGTTACTTTATTTATACCTGAAGGTAGATCTGTTTTGCAGTCAAGATGTCCTCATTTCATAACAGTGAACTATGGCTTTCCATGAAGATAATGCAACTAAAACAAATTTTCCTCTCGCAATAATCAATTTAAAAAATCATAACGACAGATGTTGCTACTGTACGTGTATGTTTACAGTTTACAGCAGCCACTAGACCAATTACCATGTTTGTAAACATTCAGGTGGCAGAAAGAAACCGGGAGCACTAGCATTTACAGCGAAGGAATGATATCCGATGCCGTACAGAGTTTGTTGTCTTAGAAATAAGATATATTGATTACACATTATATATATATTATTTACATAATGCTTTCAGCATATTATAACAGCTCGTCATCCAGTGATAAGCACAGTGATTGGGCAAAATTAACGTTAAAGTGAGCAGCGTTTATCTGACAGGTCCATTTGCGCTCTGTGTGGTCATGTGCAAGAAATAATGTTCCATGATTACCAGATTCAACACTATGTAGAGCTAAAAACCGAGATTCTGCCGAGCCAAAGACAAAGAAAGAAGACAGAGTTGACGTTATACTAGGCCTGAGTAATTAATGATCAACACGCAAAACGACTGCATTCTGACAGCGAACTGCACCTGTACGACAGGGTATGTGAACTTACACATAGAGGTTGGTTTTATATTCACACATTCTGACTTTCTCATTAATATAATTTCATAAATGTATTATTTGCAAACTCTAAATAGCGAAATCATATTAGCAGCCAATGACTATCAAAGTACAACATTGTTTACAGTCAAATAAACAGTGTGAATGTTGTTTTCATGTCCTTCCGTCTACTCACCACCAGATGTTGCCGTCCTGCTACACTAACACTCATTTCATACAAATTGTTTCAGATTATCACACACATTTCCAATGTTGCACTTCAATTATTACACAGCTATTATTACACCATATGTAAATACCAGGCTTTAACTTCACTCTGGGCAGAGTATTGTTCTACATATAGTTGAAATCAGAGTTATTAGCCCCCCTTTGATTTTTTTTTTCTATTTTAAATATTTCCCAAACGATGTTTAAAAGAGCAAGGAAATTTTCACAGTATGTCTGATAATATTTTTTCTTCTGGAGAAATAAAACTTATGTGTTTTATTTCGGCTAGAATAAAAGCAGTTTAAATTTTTTTTAAGAAACATTTTAAGGTCAAAATTATTAGCCCCTTTAAGCTATATTTTTTGATAGTCTACAGAACAAACCATCATTATACAATAACTTGCCTAATTACCTAATTACACTATCCTGCCTAGTTAACCAAAATAACCTAGTTAAGCCTTTAAATGTCACACAAAGCTGTATAGAAAAATGTCTTGAAAAATATTTAGTAAAATATTATTTGCTGTCATCATGGCAAAGATAAAATAAATCAGTTATTAGAAATGAGTTATTAAAACTAATAAGCTAATAATTCTGACTTCAACTGTATATCCTGTTCATTGATAGCAACTCTATGAAGCCATTTCTTAGTTTCTCTTTTGTTCCATTGCCTTGTTGGATTTACCATTTGCCTTTAGTGTACTCTGTGTTATCTCTTTGCCTGTTGATTTGGCTTACTGTCTGGACTCTTGTCTGATTATTGGAATTCTCGTTTGCCTTGCCCTATGAACTCTGTTCACTGTTGTCTAACCCATTCCTTTCTGATTACTCTTTTGTCTTGTTCTCCATACAGCTGTTGCATGGATTTCATCTCTCTCTCTCTTTCATCTCATTATACAAGTATCATAAAGGTACATATTAGTACGTAAAGATGACTACTCTTCTTTTTAGGTACTAATATGTACCTTTGAGTCAGGGGTTCCCAAACTTTTCAGCCCACGACCCCCAAAATAACAATGCCAGTGATTTGCAACCCCCAAACTAATCTGCTGCATCTGATGCTATTGTGTCTTTAATATAACGTTATCACCCCAGGGGTCGCAAAAAATTCGAAAGGCTGATGGCTTTTTATTTGCATACTGTTTTTTAATGTTTATTATTAACATGTTAACAATGTTACTATTAACAACAATTTTTTTCTCCAGTAGGTTATGGATAAAACACATTAATTTTAATAGTTTAAAAAATGAATTAGATTTCTGCTCATTATTGCGTTTCTACTATCGCGCCTAAAGCGAGTGTGCCAGGGCAAGCCAGGGCCAGACGCGTTTCCACTGTCACTTTTGGGGCCTGATCGGGCCAAATCGTGGCTTCCTCGGGGCCAGCAGCCGGATCCGGCCTGCCGAATACCTTGGGCTAAAAAGGGCCAGCTGGGGCTTCAGAGCGGAGTGGAAGGAAAGGAGGAGTTTGCCAGTGTCTGGTAAAGATGATGTGCGACCATTACACAAGTTTTCCAATCGTACACGAGTACATGCGCCAAAAAAATAAATAGATAAGGGAAAGAAAACCATACAGCTGGTCAGTTTAGGAAAGGATATTCCATAAAACACCTTATAGGCTAGGGGTCTTTTTGCTTATGATTGCCCTTAAGTGTTTGTGCATGAAACGTGCGCATTTAGATGCATGTGTGTGTGTGTGTGAGAGAGATCGGGCGAAAGAGCACTAGCATGATAGCTCTGTTGATGCCGCGAGCAGCTGGGTTTCTTTCTTTCTTTATTTTGGAGATAATACAAAATATGAATACAACAGGAAGACATAAAACTTCCACTTTTGAGGGCTCAACACAATAGTCATATCTAGATAAAATATATAGATAATAGATAAAAGCTATATTGAAATCATTAAAAAAATTACAAACATCGGAATTGTAAAGAATTACAAATAATAATTAATGATATTTATTTATTAGTAAATAAATAAACCAATACAAAACAAACAAAAGCTATAACAATTTAGGTAAATACAATACAAATAATATAAACTGTTTCAAGCCATTTCAAACTTTCATTTTACAAAGGCCTATCTGAAAAAAAGATTTTAGATATTTTCTAAAAACAATAAACAATAGAGGAGTTTTGAAATATTATTTATAAAGAATTTGGATACGATGATATTAAGCAAATCGTCCAAACAGAGCATTTTTTGGGTGAGTGAAACCATCAGAAACTTCTTTTCTGTCATCCAGTCCTGCACAGCACTGCTTTACAAATGGATTGGGAAAAACTGCACATATGTTTTGTTTTTATATGACGTGGTAAAATTTAAAGATGTAATTTTAAATATAGAGCTTTATTATAGCTGCTGAGCGCAATGAAATATAGGTTATAGCCTATATTTTATTACTTGCTTTTATGTCCTGAAACACTTAACGGTTTCCTTTACTGATCTGAACTGATTCATGCTGAACTGGGTGGGTTGTGTGATGTTTGCATGACGCGATGGGAGCTACTAGCCCGACAGTGGAAACGTGACATGATTTCGGCCTCACTGCTCATGCTCCCGGGCTATTGGCTATTGTCCTACGACCCCCCGGGAGATTCCGACCCCCACTTTGGGAACCACTGCTTTCAGTAAACATTAGGTTCCTAAAATGTACCTTTTGGAAAGGTACCTCCCCCATTTCCTTTATTTCTGAGAGTGTGGGTCTATGTGTATCTTTAATTCACAATTTCAGTTTGAGCAATTTGAAGGGTAATTAAAACACAGCTAGTGACGCTTACAAACTAAGCAGGTTTTCTGTTGGTCGACATGCTAAATCCCTGTGATCAACATAATCTGCTATGGGGAATCTTTCACCTTCACACAAAACTCCTAATCCTGTGGATTCCTACTAAAAAGACAGTGGGATAAATGCAAAAATCTAAAAAAAAAAAAAAAAAAAAGTATCTACTGTTGAAGTCAGAATGATTACTGCCTCTTTGATTTCTTTATTTTTTATTATTATTTGTTTTATATTTCCCAAATGATGTTTAACAGAGCAAGGACATTTTCACAGTATGTCTGATAATATTTTTTTCTTCTGGAGAAAGTCTTATTTGTTTTATTTCGACTAGAACAAAAGCAGTTTTTAATTTTTTAAAAACAATTTTAGGGTCAAAATTACTAGCCCCTTTAAGCTAATTTTTTCCCCACTGTCTACAGAACAAACTATCATTATACAATAATGTGTATGTTCTTTGATTTTTTTTGCATCTTTTCTAAATGCAGTGTATTGCATTTTTATCCTTTGTGCGACAAACTAACAATTTAAAGGTAAAGTTCACCCAAAAACAAAAGTTCCTACCTGTTTACTCACACTCAAGTGGTTGTAAACTTAATGAATGACTTTCTTCAATACAAGATATTCTAAAGAATGTTAGAAAAAGCAACCTTTGACATCTATAAGAGGAACAAAACATACTATGGAACTCAATGGCTGCTATTTTCCAAAATTCTTCAGTATATCTTAAACAAGATATAAGATATAATTTGAAAAGTCGGTGTAGAACGAGTAGGTCATAGCTGAATTTTCATTCTGTGTGAACTCTTCCTTTAAGAGTGTTGTAAATGTTTTCTAAGCTTAACCTTGTTTTTCATTTCTGAGGAATTGCTTCTAAGATTCATACTGAAAATCTGATCTATTTTTGGTGATTGCAGATAATTTGAGATAAATGTGACTCGAGGATGCTAGGTCTAAATATGAACCTGTATGGAAAATGGGTTTGCATGGCTAAGATCACAAGCCATGAATCTTTTAGTCATAACCAGCAACCACAAAAACAATGCCTCACTTATTTGATGTCATGAAGCATTTAAAGGGGTCATATTATGTTCTTTAACAAAGTCTTGATTCTGTTTGAGGGGTCTCCTAAATTATGTTCTCTTGATTGGTGTTTCGAAAAAATCCTTATTTTTCACATTGTTTATATTTTTGCAATACCTTACTCCCCAGGCTGGAACAAATGGATCGATTAGTTGATGAAGGCCCATGTTTGATGAAATGTGTTGTGATTGGTTAGCTGTCCTGGTGCATTGTGACTGTAATGTGACTATAATTGTGAAGGTTATATTGTGTTTTAGTATCTGCCACACTGCAAGCAGCAATTTCCACCTGTTCTGGGGGCTGGCGCTGAGCCAGAGAAAGATGAGCACACTACTTGTCAAAAATCAAAACTTATCAGTGTTTTTAATTATATAACATATGTTTAAGACATTTGAATACATACAGTGCTCAGCATATATGAGTACACCCCACACAAATCTCTCATTTAAATTAATATTTTCTATAGAATGCTTTACAATATTATATTTGTGCATATACATTAGTTTAGTCAGCACTAAAGCCAAATCTGGAGCTAATCTAACAAAATAACTTACAATAATAGTTCAAAAATCTGTAGCCCAAATTTATATATTAGGGAAAAATGCATGCATTCATTCATTCATTTTCTTTTCGGCTGAGTCCCTTTATTAATCAGGGGTTGCCACAGCGGAATGAATCGCCAACTTATCCAGCATATGCTTTACGCAGCGGATGCTCTTCCGGCTGCAACCCATCACTGGGAAACATCCATACACACTCATTCACACTCATACACTAAGGACAATTTAGCTTACCCAATTCACCTATGCCACATGTTTTTGGACTTGTGGGGGAAACCTGAGCACCTGGAGGGAACCCATGCGAACATGGAGAGAACATGTTAGGGAAAAAATATTAAATAAAAATTTTAAAAATAGCAAAAATCAAGAGAAACAAAAAATATATAAAATGTTGTTGAAATGTTGTAGTTTGTAAAATTTTTTGCAATATTTTGCATGAATTTAATTGTTTAATCTTTCCATTTCTAAAGATGTTCTGTGACTAAAACATTATTTTAACAAATATATCTGTTTAATAAATCTGTTTTGTTTAAATGCAGCAATATACAGTTGTAGTCAGAATTATTAGCCCCCTGTTTATTTCTTTCCCCAATTTCTGTTTACCGAAGAGAAGATTTTTTCAACATATTTCTAAAAATAATAGTTTTAATAACTCATCTCTAATAACTGATTTATTTTATCTTTGCCATGATGAAAGTAAATAAGATTTGATATTTGACTAGATTTTTTTCAAAACACTTCTATACAGCTTAAAGTGACATTTAAGGGCTTAACTAGGTTAATTAGGTTAACTAGGCAGGTTAGGGTAATTTGGCAAGTTATTGTATAATGATGGTTTGTTCTGTAGTCTATCGAAAAAAGTATAGCTTAAAAGGGCTAATAATATCGACCTTAAAATTGGTTTTAAAAAATTAAAAACTGATTTAGTTCTAGCTGAAATAAAACAAATGCGACTTTCTTCAGAAGAAAAAATATTATCAGACATACTGTGAAAATTTCCTTGCTCTGTTAAACATCATTTGGGAAATATTTAAAAAAGACAAAATAATTCAAAGGGGTGGCTAATAATTCTGACTTCAAATGTATATTACCCATATTTACTGAGAATGGATAAAACTATTCATTTTTAAAATGGGATGTACTCTATGCTGAGCACTGTATATGTAGTAGCAAAATAAAAATAATCAACTTACTCATAAGGTGCATCCAAAATTGCATACTTATGCACTATTCTATGCCATTTTGTAGTATAAATAGTAGTGCATTCACACTAAAAACTCAAAAAATTCTTAAAAGAATAAGTGCACTATACAGTAAATACCCAGATGATGAACTTATTTAACCATTACGAATGAGTGTGGAATATTGAACATTTCATGCACAATTTTGCTCATAGCAGAGGGGGCGGATGCTGATGTTGGATTACTTTATTAATTTATTCCAAAAGAAAAATTCTTCCACGTAAATGATTATGTCAGATGGTAATTGCAAATATACTTATGATAGGTATTATTTGGTAGTTTGGTCATTTATTTGACTTATTTGGCAACTGTTAAAGATCACCTATGGAAATGACTTGAAGTTCCGTTTAGTAAGAAAAATAAGTATTATATTCGGGATGAGACTCACTACATGATTGAGTGTACAAGTCCATAGTGATTTGTGTGCCATTTAGGATGCAAGTATAATCTGAAGATATGTGTTATTCACAACAGATATTTTAGTCAGAACATTTACTTTGTTCTTCTATTTAAGCAGCCTCTTACTTCCCATCAAACAATTTTGTGTTTTAATAGACGTCTAATAGACATCTAAACATAGACAGCTTGGCTAAAACAAGGCTAAACTTGGGCTGTCAGTGAAAATCTAATAAACATCTAAGAATAGCCCAAAACTAGATTAGCTGTCAAATAGACAGATTAGACAGACTTTATATGTGTAGTCATTCATTTCTGTTTATTTGATGACTAGTCTAGTTTTGGCCTATTATTAGACATCTATTAGACATCTATTAGACATCTTTTAAAAACAAAAAAGCTTGCTCATCAATCCTTATGAAGATGTTTAAACAACTACAAATGTGTTCTCACATTTATTTGAGAATCGGGATATCAAATATTTCACAATATGATCAATTTGAGCTGAGATTATTGGTCAAGAGGGTCCCATAGATATACAAGACGTATCTGAGGAGCAACGTTATTGCCATTTTGCTCCTCCCCACCCCAATACTTCCATTTTCTTCTGGAGAAAGTCTTATTTGTTTTATTTCGGATAGAATAAAAGCAGTTTTAATTTTTTTAAGAACCATTTTAAGGTCAAAATTATTAGCCCCTTTAAGCTTTTTTCCGATAGTCTACAGAACAAACCATCATTATACAATAACTTGCCTAATTACCCTAACCTGCCTAGTTAACCTAATTAACCTAGTTAAGCCTTTAAATGTCACTTTAAGCTGTATAGAAGTGTCCTGAAAAATATCTAGTCAAATATTATGCACTGTCATCATGGCAAAGATAAAATAAATCAGTTATTAGAAATGAGTTATTAAAATTGCTATTAAATCTCCTTTTGGAATTGACTTGCCCAAATATACACACTTAACACTGACTTACATTCAAACAGTGAAAAGGCATAATAGGACCCCTTTAAATATAAAAAAGGTTTATATTTGATTGATAAAAGTAATTAGAATCAAAAGTTGTATTCCAACCCTGCAGCAGGGATGCTGTGAATGCCGTCACCACGCTACAACCGCAAAGCAGAGCTACATGGTTTGTAATCAGCTCCCCTTTCAGGATCCATTCAAGAAACGAAGCCACGAGAGCAGCGAGGAAGCCCAGAACGGTTGCTTGTACCTGTAGAGACAAATGAACCTTAACAAAGAGACGAATTTCAAGAATTAAACATTAGATGAGTAAACAAGCTGCATTTACCTGTTTGAGAGCAAGATTTCCTTTGATCAGGTTCCACTTCTCTGTTGAACAGTTCATTCTGCCAACATTCACCTGTAGATATTGAAGAGCTGATTTACTGTTTACTCTTTTAATTGTTGAATACATTATATTACAAAGCTTGACAAAATATTATGCTTAATTTGCTAAAAGTCATTCAAGTTTAACACTCAGACTCAGTAGATGGGCAGATCAATATGAACTAATGTAAATATTATGAATTTTATTAGTTTATCATTTTTTAGTTTTTTAACTAAACATAACAAAAACATTATAAACCTTAACTCTGAACAATTTTATACGAACATATTAACAATTAATAAAATAAATACTATGTAGTTTAAGTATTTTTTCTGTCTTTTTTGTATGCAATGCCATAGAAGAATCCCAAATCTTGGTTGCTTAATTTGATGAACCATCTGATAAAACTTTTATTCATTAATTTTCCGTCAGCTTGTGGAACAGTGCCATGAAATGAACACAATAGATGCTGCATAACCCAGTACTGGGAAACACCCATACACTATCACATTCACACACTACGGCCAATTTAGTTAATTCAATTCACCTATAGCACATTTCTTTGGACTGTGGGGGAAACCGGAGCACCCGGAACATACCCACACAAACATGGGGAGAACATGTAAACTCCACACAGAAATGCTAAATGACCCAGCTAAGTCTCAAACCAGCAACCTTCTTGCCACGAGGCGACAGTGCTAACCACTAAACCACCATCCGACCACTCTCTGATGAGACATTAATTTGACTTTAATTAATGACTAATGTATTTTAAGAGAAATCAAACATTCTAGCGTGACATACTTGCAATCACTCCAAACTAATCAGTTTGTCAAATCAGTTTGTCAGCTGTGAAGAAAATTGTTTTTGGTTCCTTGAAGATTTTGATTTGGGGTTTTGTATTGGCTTGTATACAGTTTGCAATGACTTGTATGCAATTTACTTGTGGAAATACTTAATTCCCTGTTTGGAGTGAACCCAGCATAAAAGTCTCATGATTTTCACCTGTTGGTTTGGCGTGCCTTTAACATGCATCACATAGCATTTTTATGTTTTTATGTGGACAGAGAATTTTAAAAAAATCAAAGCAGGGAAAACTGTGTTTCGAATAACCTGTGACGTCTTTATGCATAGTATATATTTTGAAAAGGGAAAAAACAATAAATCGTTGTGTGAATGCTGTAATGTTGAAATAATTGTCCATTAAAAATGCGTGAAGGTCATGTGAGCATCAGGAAGAACGCAGCATCTCATTCTTCACAGGATGCGTTCTCTGTTCTCTCGGTCTCCTGAGTTCAGTCTTCCAAGGCCATCTGGCAAGACCGGTCTTCACAATAACACAAGTCCGTTCGCAGCGTTCTTGGAATTGAGAAACAGCCCTCGATCTTTGGTTTGTTTTAGGTTGTGGAATTAACCAACCAAAGTCCAGCGTCATCTTAACGTCATAATGTGACGTCCATACAACGTCGAAGTCTAACATTAGTTGACGGTGATCTTTGGTTGGTTTAAATTTGTGGCATTAACTAACCAAAATCCAACATCATATTAATGTCATAATGTCACACCAATACAACGTCAAAGTGTAACATCAGTAGATGCTGATTTTTGGTTGGTTTAAATTTGTGGCATTAACTTCATAATGTGACGTTCATACGACATCAAAGCATAACATCACTAGACATTGATCTTTGGTTGGCTTTAGGTTGTGGAATAAACCAACCAAAATTCAACGTCATCTAAATGTGACGTCGATACAATGTCACAGTCTAACATCAGTTGACGATGATCTTTGGTTGGTTTAAATTTGTGGCAATAACTACCCAAAATCCAATATCATATTAACGTCATAATGTGACGTTCATACAACATCAAAGTGTAACATCAGTAGATGCTTATTTTTGGTTGGTTTTAGGTTGTGGAATTAACCAATTAAAGTCCAACATCATATTAAAGTCATAATGTGACATTCATACAACGTCAAAGTGTAACATCAGTAGATGTTGATCTTTGGTTGGTTTTAGGTTGTGGATTCAACCAACCAAAGTCCAACGTCATCTTAACGTCATAATGTGACGTCCATACAACGTCAAAGTGTAACAACAGTAGATGTTGACCTTTGGATGGTTTTAGGTTGTGGAATTAACCAACCAAAGTCCAATGTCATCTTAACGTCATAATGTGACGTCGATACAACATCAAAGTGTATCACCAGTAGACTTTGATCCTTGGTTGTTTTTTTTAATTTGTGGCATTAAATAACCAAAATCCAACATCATATTAACGTCATAATGTGACATCCATACAACGTAAAAGTGAAACAACAGTAGACGCCGATTTTTGGTTGGTTTAAATTTGTGGCATTAACGTTATAATGGGGCGTCACGGTGGCACGATCGCCTCACAGCAAGAAAGTCGCTGCTTCGAGCCTTGGCTCGGTCAGTTGGCATTTCTGTGTGGAGTTTGCATGTTCTTCCCATGTCTCCAAAGACATGCGGTATAAGTGAATTGGGTAAGCTTGGGTAAGTTTCCCAGTCATGGGTTGCAGCTGGAAGAGCATACGCTGCGTAAATCATGTGCTGGATAAGTTGGCGGTTCATTCAGCTGTGGCAACCCCAGATTAATAAAGGGACTCAACCAAGAAGAAAATGAATGAATGAATGAACGTCACAATGTGACATCCATACAACGTCAAAGCATAACATCTGTAGATGCTGATTTTTGGTTGGTTTAAACCTGTGGAATTAACGTCATAACGTTACGTCCATAAATCGTCAAAAAGTAACTTCAGTAGACATTGGTCTTTGACTGGCTTTAGGTTGTGGAATTAACCAACCAAAGTCCAGCATCATCTTAATGTCATAATGTGACCTTACAATGTCACAGTGTAACATCAGTAGACGGTGATCTTTGGTTGTTTTTTTAATTTGTGGCTTTAAATAACCAAAATCCAACATCATATTAACGTCATAATGTGACGTCCATACAACGTAAAAGTGAAACAACAGTAGACGCCGATTTTTGGTTGGTTTAAATTTGTGGCATTAACGTTATAATGGGGCATCACGGTGGCACGATCGCCTTACAGCAAGAAGGTCGCTGCTTCGAGCCTTGGCTCGGTCAGTTGGCATTTCTGTGTGGAGTTTGCATGTTCTTCCCATGTCTCCAAAGACATGCGGTATAAGTGAATTGGGTAAGCTTGGGTAAGTTTTCCAGTCATGGGTTGCTGCTGGAAGAGCATACGTTGCGTAAATCATGTGCTGGATAAGTTGGCGGTTCATTCAGCTGTGGCGACCCCAGATTAATAAAGGGACTCAACCAAAAAGAAAATGAATTAATGAATGAACGTCACAATGTGACATCCATACAACGTCAAAGCATAACATCTGTAGATGCTGATTTTCGGTTGGTTTAAATCTGTGGAATTAACGTCATAACGTTACGTCCATACATCGTCAAAAAGTAACTTCAGTAGACATTGGTCTTTGACTGGCTTTAGGTTGTGGAATTAACCAACCAAAGTCCAGCATCATCTTAATGTCATAATGTGACCTTACAATGTCACAGTGTAACATCAGTAGACGGTGATCTTTGGTTGGTTTTTTAATTTGTGGCATCAACTAACCAAAATTCAACATCAGGCACATTGATGTCTGTCTAACGTTGGGTTCTGACTTCAACCCGATTTTCATTTCCAACCAAAATCCAATGTCCTGACGACATTGGGGTACAACGTCAATCTGACGTTATGTTGACGTCCTGTGCCTGCAGGGTGTGGACATGGCCTAAGACACCAGCCTTCAAACACTGTCAGAATGTTCAAAATGTCTCTTGCTTCTATTGTGGCAATAAAGTCCATTTTTGGCACTTTAAAGAGCGGTTTCATTTTTTTAACTTTGAAAATAACCTTGCATATTTACAGTTTCTTTGGGTGAGCTATCTCTTTAAGATAAAATATAATCTTACAGCAGTGGAAAGTCTAGAAGCCAGCGTCATCTCCAGGTTTCCCTTTAGGCCCAGCAGAGGTGGGACAAGAATGAAGATCTCAGTCACGTTGCGGAAAACGCCCCAGTGCTGATTGACCAACACAAAGAACAACTATTTACAATTACATTTCAAATCCAGTCCAGAAATCTTCATCTCCCATACATTTACCTGCACTACGTCCAGCAGCATCCCAGCCAGCACCGTACCAAAACCCGCAAGCAGGAATGGAAACAAAATCTGTAAAACCATGGCCCTGATTGACTCACTTGGCATCTCCTGGATATTCTGTGGCTCATCTTGTGATATGTTCACTGTCGCCCCGTAAAAAGCATTGGGAAGCAGCGGATCAGACTCTGAAGGCTCTCTACTGCAGACACGAGTCAAACTGGATGCCCTGTCAAGATGTCCGGTCTCTGGAGAAAGCTGATGGCTATTTTCACTGGATGGCAGGGGAGATGATGTCAGCTCACCCTCTCTCTGATTTACTTCAATGACTGATTCCATCGTCATCACACCTTACCAAATATTTTTTTATGCAGTCTTGAGGTATTTGAACTGATGAGTGGAAGACCATGGATAGATATTTTGTATAAGGAATTTCACTGTTGGATATTCAGAATAAAGATGTCATTAGGGACCAATATAAGATGATTTGATGGTTGCTTGTTTCATCTGAAAAACATAAGTCATAATATAAATATATAAAGATTAAAAATACAAATCTGAATACTTGCATCACTGTTAAATACATACATTACATTATTATTTCCAGTTTGACTCAGAGATGCTATAACCAAAGATCAGCTTTGAAATATTAAACTGAATTGTTCAAAAACTAATGATTTTATTTTGCCAAACAATTATATCCTACAAACTCAGTTTTGGGATGCAAAACTTGAAATGTTTACAGTACTGTTGTATTATACAACTATCAAGTAGGTTAAAATTATAATGGTTATGCTAATTGTCACATGAGAGACGCTGACAACAGAGGTGCGGATACAAATGAAGATTTAATAAAAAGGTCAGGCAAGCAACGGTCACAATGGTGTCACAAACACAGATAAACATGACTCAGCAATCAGAGTGTCAAAGTGAGCTGAATATATGTGTGTGTAATTAGTCCATGAGCAGCATCAGCTATGGGAGTGCAATCAATGGAAATTTGGAGCAGTGTGTGTGTGTGTGTGTGCGTGCCTGCGTGAGTGCGCGCGCGCGTGTGTGTGTGTGTGTGTTGCATGACGGGATTTGTAGTTCATATTGAGGCAGGATTGTAGTTCGTGTGAATTTGAATGTTCTCCAGCAATCTATGATGATTAGATCTCTGGTGGTCGTGACACTGATGAACAATATTATTATATTATATTATATTATATTATATTATATTATATTATATTATATTATATTATGTTATGTTATGTTATGTTATGTTATGTTATAATCTGTTATGTTATATTATATTCTGTTATATTATATTATATTATATTATATTATATTATATTATATTATTTTATTTTATTTTATTTTATTTTATATTATATTATTTTGTATTTTAACACTTGAACTTTTTGTATAGAAAAACATAAGTACATAGTAACGACGCAATTATCATTTTGCACACATTGATTATACTTGTCTGATATATTACTATATAGGAAAAATAAAATGTTCTACTCTATTAAGGCAACAGCTATTAATTTGGCTATTACTTGAAGTCAGTGTTCAGAAAAAAAATGACAATGCAAAATTGGTCAATATCAAATCAAGTTAAATTTGAATAATACTGAACATTTGCTTCACTGTTGGATAAAACACAGAATATTTTACTATTATTATTTCCAATTTTATTTGAAGTGAACTGTAGATCAGGTTTTTAATGTAATTTTATTACACTAATGATATCACACATTTTACATGGCATAAAATATTTACCGTACTGTTGTACAACGTTCATGTCGGTTAAAAATATAATGGTTATAAGGCATAATATTGGCATAATATACACTGTCAGCTTTGTTATTTTGTTATCGACCAGTGGTTTCTATTTATTTACAGTTATAGTTACCATTATGGTACATTAATCTCTGCTCTGTCAACTTTTGATGTTAAAAAATTCAACTGTGCAGTTGAACAAAGTTATATTTATTGACATTTTAGTAGTTTATGACAATAAATTAAATAATAAATCTTTTAAAGAGAATTAAGTCTGTAAAATAATACAAAAATCCTGGCAGATTATAAGCCTACTTTTGTACCTTAATTTACAAAACAACCCCAGACAATACAGTTAAAGTCAGAATTATTAGCCCCTCTTTGATTTCCCCCCCCTTTTTTTAATATTTCCCAAATGATGTTTAACAGAGCAAGGACATTTTCACAGTATGTCTGATAATATTTTTTCTTCTGGAGAAAGTCTTATTTGTTTTATTTCAGATAGAATAAAAGTAGTTTTTCATTTTTTGAAAACCATATTAAGGTCAAAATTATTAGCCTTTTTAAGCTATATTTTTTTCGACTGTCTACAGAACAAACCATCATTATACAATAACTTGCCTAATTACCCTAACCTGCCTAGTTAAACTAATTAACTTATTTAAGCCTTTAAATATCACTTTAACCAGTATAGAAGTGTCTTAAAAAATATCTAGTAAAATATTATTTACTGTCATCATGACAAAGATAAAATAAATCAGTTATTAGAAATTAGTTATTAAAACTATTATGTTTAGAAATATGTTGAAAAAAATCTTCTCCCCATTAAACAGAAATTAGGGAAAAATAAACAGGGGGGCTAATAATTCAGAGGGGCTAATAATTCTGACTTCAACTGTATATCACTTCAAACTATTAAAAATGTCAATAAAAGTCATCTTTTCAAACTTTACAACATCAAAAGTTATTGGAGGAAAGATCAAGTTCCCATAATACAATTCAAAGCATAAATAATAAAATAAAAAGCACTAAATACATAGCACTGCTAATTTACGGATTTTTTAAAGTGTATAAAATACATAGAAATTATCTAAGATATCTAAGATGTCTTGTATATAAAAAACAGAAGCATAGACAACACAATTAGCATTTAGCAAACATGATCATATAGGTCTTACTTTTTAACAAAATTGCTCTACTGTATTGAAGCAATAGCTATTAATTTGGCTTTTATTCTTAACTTTAAGTCAATGATACAATAAATATAACTTACCTCAAAGCAGCAAAGACCTAAAACCAACAAGCTGGAAGTTGTCGAGTACATTTTGTACTCGTTTCTCTCCTGATCAGCCTTCCATACACATTATTAGACTGACTGTGGGACAGTCAATGAAGGTTTGTGGTGAATGCTGTGCTGTCCCCATACGGCCCATTAACTTATTTGGCACACATTTTTTCATTACAAAATAATGACAGACCAAACTGTTGCTGTAGGGTATATGGCTGTGAATGTGGCTATTGGGGTTTAACTGACTGGTAAACAATAATGTATTCATTTGCACAATAACGAGGAAAGGGTTGGAAACTAGTGTTTTCGCTGTGATGCATGACGCCACCCGCAGGACAATTTGAGAACTGCAAGTTAAATCACATTCTTCAAAACATTACTTTTTAATCAAAGTTTTTCTACTGGCTGTTGTATGTACACAGATTAAATAATTTCTTTGATTTAATCTACTAAATTTTATTAACATTGCAAAATTACATAATCATTTAACTGCTCATGCACTTATAACATAACTTGTAACCAGGGGCGGATTTACCCAATAAGCAAGGTAAGTGAGCGCTTAGGGCTCCAGGAAATCTGGGGGCCCCCAAATATAAATTATACCTATAAATTATATATGGTAAGGGTCTAAAAAATACAATTTTTACATACAAATATTACAACTACACAAATACAGTTAATTTGATTTGTGGATTCACAAACTTTATTTGTCAGGATGAACCCTTAATTCAGAGGTAAAATATTTACATTTCTCCTATTTGCATGTTCACAGTTCTTGATACTCGGGTAAACAAATAAAATAGCCCATTTAATATTTTCAGTGTCTCAAAACTCTCAATACAATTTGCCAGTGCAATATTCAGTCATTCATTCATTTTCTTTTTGGCTTAATCCCTTTATTAATCTGGGGTCGCCACAGCGGAATGAACCACCAATTTATCCAGCATATGTTTTACACAGCAAATGCCCTTCCAGCCGCAACCCATCACTGGGAAACACCCACACACACTCATTCACACATACACTACAGACAATTTTAGCACACCCAATTCATCTATAGCGCATGTCTTTGGAGTTGTTGGGGAAATCGGAGCACCCATTTTTCAAAACATACTTTTTAATCAAAGGCTTTCTACTGGCTGTTGTATTTACACAGATGAAATAATTTCTTTGATTTAATCTACTTAGTTTAATTAAAATTGCAAAATTACATAATCATTTACCTGCGCATGCCCTGATAACATAACTTGTAACTGAAAAATTACATTGTGTTTTGTAAAAATGTCTATGGTTAGAAAACAATTAGTATTGTTGATTGAATAATTATGTATTATTATATATGGTGAAATGTGAAATACAATTTCTTATGTAAAAATTTGGATTATGGATAAAAATCTTGACAAAAAAGTTTTAAACATAGAAGACTTTGGCCATGTAATGTCATTGTCATGTTTGTTAATGTGATTAGTGGATTTACAAACTTTTTTTGTCAGGCTGAACCCCCTAATTCAGAGGTAAAATATTTACATTTCTCCTATTTGCATGTTCACAGTTCTTTATACTCAGGCAAACAAATAAAATAGCCTATTTAATCTTTTCAGTGTCTCAAAACTCTCAATACAATTTGCCAGTGCAATATAATTGACATAATTGTACGTAACATTCAGTTTGAATTATATTATTATACAATTTAATCTAATAAGATAAACATTGGTAGCAATGTCGCCTCGCTGTAAGAAGGTCGCTGGTTCGAGCCTCGGCTGGGTCAGTTGGCATTTCTGTGTGGAGTTTGCATGTTCTCCCCGTGTTCGTGTGGGTTTCCTCCGGGTGCTCCAGTTTCAACAACAAGTCCAAAGACATGCGCTAGGTGAAATGGGTAGTCTAAACTAAACTGTCCGTAGTGTATGTATGTGAATGAGAGTGTATGGGTGTTTCCCAGTGATGGGTTGCTGCTGGAAGCGCATCCGCTGCGTAAAATGGATAAGCTGGATAAATTGGAGGTTCATTATGCTTTCAGGGAATTATTAATATAGTAACTAATTGAAATTGAAACTGATTGTAATTTTAACTTTACAAATCATTGACCTAACATCACATTGATTTGATTATTTTGCATATTAATCTAAAACTGAAAAAAGATGCATTAGATTCTTTGTTCTCTGTTGGGTGGGTTTGTTAATTGATAATGCAATTTACTTAGCAATGTAAAATTAAATTGCATAATTACAGCAAAAATAATACTTGAATTACACCAAAAAGATTTTTATTTTCAGATAATAGTGTCAGATGATTTACTTTATTTGTCCCCATAAGGAAATTTCATTTGCATTATACACTCACAGAGACATCTGACATTCCATATTTGGCACTTACAGTTGAAGTCGGAATTATTAGCCCCCCTTTGATTTTTTTTCTTTTTTCTTTTTTAAATATTTCCCAAATAAAATTTTCACAGTATGTCTGATAATATTTTTTTCTTCTGGAGAAAGTCTTATTTGTTTTATTTCGGCTAGAATAAAAGCAGTTTTTAATTTTAATAATTCTAATAATTCTGACTTCAACTGTATATAAATAAATCATATAAAAATGATACCCCTACTCTAAATAAATATATAGTCAACAGGCCATTAACTGCGACTGAGAGAGGAGGAATTTTAAAAACTTCAGGAAATATAAACATACAAATAATATTAACTAACTGAAATTTTATTATGTCAGTCATTTAATAAACATTCTGTATGCTAGTTCATTATGATTACATTTTAAATTATTTTTTTTAAATAAATAAAAAATACACAAAAAAGCTAATTACTGTATTCCTGTATGACAATGACAGTACATGGCAAAAGACTTCCATGTTTGAAATATTTTTAGATCACTATAACGCCAGCAGATGAAAAAAAAATAGCATTTCACATCTATGAATCACGCAGTCGCGCAGTAGGTATAGTGCTGTCGCCTCACAGGAAGAAGGTCGCTTCTTCGAGCCTCGGCTAGGTCAGTTGGCGTTTCTGTGTGGAGTTTGCATGTTCTTCCTGGGTTCGCATGGGTGCCCTCCGGATGCTCCGGTTTCCTCCACAGTCCAAAGACATGTGGTACAGGTGAATTGGGAAGGCTAAATTGTCCGTAGTGAGTGTGAGTGAGTGTGTATAGATGTTTCCCAGTGATGGGTTGCGGCTGGAAGGGCATCCGCTGTGTAAAACATGTGCTGGATAAGTTGGCGGTTCACTCCGCTGTGGCGACCCTGGATTAATAAAGATACTAAGCTGAAAAGAAAATGAATGAATGAACTATGAATCACAATTCATAATTATGTAAACAATTAACAAAAAACATTAGTAGGCCTACACTTTACAAAACGTTTCATTATGTAATTACTAACATACACAAATAATGAACACTATTTGTACAGCATGTTCGAATGTGCATTATTAAAATACAAATTCATGCTTGGTGACATTAACGCAATGTGATTTAACATAACAATGAACAACTTTATTTCCATGAACTAACGTTAAGAAAGGTTAATAAATACTGTAATGTTTTTTCATTGTTCGTTTATGTAAATATTGTAAAGTGTTGTAAAGAGCTATGTTGTGAGCGCAGGAGTAAGTGAATGATAGTGAATGTAATTTCGCATATTTTATTAAAACTAAGAGGAGTACATCAACTAAATTACTTAATTTGTGTTTTACAACTCGAGTTTCGATTTTACCTAAGAGCTTTTATTGTGTAATTCCCTCAGCAGCACTACCGGAAGTTGGCTTTAGTATACGAAATCATGTGATTCCCAGCACAAACCCACCTCTGTCTGTGCAGTAAAGCCCCAAAACAGACTGACCTAATGGCAGCTCACTGAAAACACAAGTCTGTGGCGTTTCTATAAGGATGGCTGTGGATTCATTATCTCCAGACTGGGAGTTTGACCGCTTTGATGATGGATCACAAAGTAAGAAACGCGTCTGATAATGCATGATACTGAGAATTGTTCTATGTGGAAAAGCTGTGTGAAGCCTGCAGCTAGCTTAGTAATGTTAGCTAGCTGTCAGATGACCAGGGAAAGTGGCCAAGTTCAAACCCTCTGGTTAAATGAGTGTGTGTATGTGTGGTTTTGATGGATTTTACGGAAATGTGATAAGGAAGTCTTTCATTTAAAATTTTTTTCCCCTACATGACAGTAACGTTATTTAAGGTTTAAAATTTGTTAAAATTGTTAATTCATTTTAGTCAATTCACCAGTGAATGGTAATCGTTTAATATTTTATTTATTAGATTATAAAATTAGTTTAGGACAGTCATAGATCTATATTTATAAAATGCATTGTTAGTATCTACTACATACATATACATTAATTCAACCAATATGATTATTTCTAAATAGTTGAGATGACGCTATTATTGTAATTATGCTCAAAAAATGATTGTATATACAAAGAAAGTATCTTGAATGCAAGTAAATTGTCTAATGTCTAGATCTTTAATACAGTTTTAATCTGAGAGTGTGTCTGAGCATCGGATGTTAGCAGGAAGGCTATTCCAGCGTTTAGTAGCCATATATAAAAACGCCCGACCTCTTTTAGTGGACTTTGTTATACGGGATATGACCAGAAGCCCTGAGTTTTGAGAATTTAAAGAGTGGGTTGGATTGTATCGAGACTGGAGGTTGGTTAGATAAACATTAGCTATATATGTGGACAACAAAGTAGAGTTTGATCCTTAAAACGAGTCTTAATTTTAAATCTGTGTAAAAGTATTTTCGTACACACAGTTATTAAAGCCACAAATATTTCTCACAAATTTATTAATCAAAAAAGTCTATGTATTAATATATTTATCATTCAAAATGATCATTAAAAAACGAGAGTGTGTCTGAGCCGAGGAACATTAGCAGGAAGGCTATTCCAGTGTTTAGGAGCCATATATGAAAACGCTCAACCTCCTTTAATGGACTTTGTTTTTCTGGGTATTACCAGAAGTCCTGAGTTTTGAGATTGTAAAGAGCGAGTTGAAATTTATTAAGACAGAAGGTTGATTAGATAAACATAAGCTAAATGGACAACAAAGTATTAGAGTTTGATCCTTAAAAAGAGTCTTAATTTTAAATCCATGTGAAAGTATTTTTGTTATTAAAGCCACAAATAATTCTTACAAATTTATTAGGCAAAAAATGTCTATGTATTAATATATCTATCATTCAGAATGATCATTAAAAAACATCAGTTTCTGAAACTTAATATATGTTTTCTGCACCGAATTTCTGAATGTTTTCTGAATGTTCTAAATCTCAAATTAATTTATAATTTGCTTTTCTATACAACAAATTTTATTAACAAAATTCATTATTTTAACCCAGTGACCTGTGGTTGAGTTGACATGGAATGACCCATATAAAAGACTTGTAATAAATAATGGTTAAAAGTTATATTAGTGTATCAAATGCTACAAATGTACATTTATTTAAATGTAAATTTATTGTCATTCAAATTACGGAAATTAATAGGAGCTTTTATTGTTGCATTTGTTTTCTTTCTGTGCAGAAATCCACACAGAAGTGCAGGTTAAAAACTATGAGCGGTTTTTAGAAGAATACACCGCTCAGCTACAGGGTATTGAAGAAGCATTAGATGACTCAATTGGAGATGTGTGGGACTTCACTCTGGACCCCATCGCTTTAAAGGTATTGTCACTCATTACAGCTTTACAACAGTGTTCATTTCCTCCTAATCTGCATTAATCAATATCTTTACTTATTTCCAGCTCCTGCCTTATGAACAGTCCTCATTGTTGGAGCTCATAAAGACGGACAATAAGGTAGAAGATGTTTATTAATCCTTCTTTTGTTTTTCAAACTGATTGCTTTTTTTTTTTAGATGCTGTGGAAAATAGTGCATTGAGTTCACCTTTTACTTTTGTCTCTCTCTAAGGTGCTTAATAAAGTCATCACAGTGTATGCAGCGCTTTGTTGTGAGGTGAAAAAGCTGAAACATGAGGTAAGTTGTAAAAATGGGCATACAAGAACATACATCGGGTTAAGATTTCTGCTCACTGAGGCTGCACATGTTTGTTAGCAAATTTTAAAAAGATGTAACATTATGAAATATTACTTGAATTTTAAAGAAATGTTTTATTTTCTATGTTAATATACAGTTAAATAATTAGCCTTACTGTGAAACTGTAATTATTTGTCAAATATTTCCCACATGATGTTTTAAAGGGGTGGTCCACTACGATATCATATTTTAAACTTTAGTTCATGTGTAATGTAGCTGTTTGGACATAAACAACATCTCCGAATGTAATGCGCTCAAAGTTCAATGCAAAGGGAGACATTGGCTTTTGCAGAATTAGCTTAGCAAAGCCTACAGTAAACAAAGTTTAGGTACTACAAAATAATACATGCGGGTTAGTGAGATCACACGCTTCAGGTTACTCGCATACACCGTGCACAGCAAAGGGGCGTGGCCAAACGTGCTGTAATGTTATAGCAATGAAAGTTAAAATGTCGTCCAAACACTGCTATTTCCACAGAGCTTGTTCTGTATCTGTATTTGGGCTTCCAAAGGACACGACACAAAGAGAGAAGTGCCTACAATTTAATTTTAATTATGTTCCAGAGAGTTATAAAAAAAGATATAGCTCTAGCATTTGACAAAGGACGGCTTCCAGAATCTCTCCCAGTTCAGTGTTGGATTAAGCTAAAAACTCCTCAAAGAAGGAGCAGCTCTGAGCATAATAGACAAAGCTGTTGATAGTGAGCCACAACGTGTATGTGTTTTTATTTGTTAAAATTGATCTATTACATGCATAGTTTTTAGCTTTAATGGTATGTTGTAGCAAGGATGTAAATAACAGTAAATGTTGTTTGGCACCGCGTACAATTTAGCTACAAATTCATATTTATCCGTCAAACCGCTGTAAACATCCACAATCTTCACCAGTGCTGCAGTGTCTCTCTATGCGGCCGCTTTCTGCATGTTCTACATCTCAAATAATGAACTCGCAAAAGATATGTGAACATTTCATATTATTTACACATGCTTATTCGGAATATATGTGAAAGACACTTGTCAGTTTTTATTTTAGTGAGCAGGCATGAGGTTCAGCTGTGTCTTTTTCATTTTTTGTCTCTGACTGACAGTATTTACACAGCGCAAAAAGCGTGTGCTATTAGAGGCGTGATGCATTTCCTGGTGACGTGGAGCCGATCCACGAATCACAGCACATTAGGTTAGCTGACTAATCAGAGCCTCTGGAGAGCTGGCTTTTGGAGGAACTAGGAAATATTTATTTAGAGTTATTTTCATGTTAGCTGAGTAGCTGTATATAATCAAAATAAGATGTATGAAGAAATCAATATTAATATAAAATAAATATTTTACAAATGAAGCATGAGCACACATTGCTTTGCATTTTATAAACACAACCAAGCCTTAAAAATACAGTCTGGACCACCCCTTTGAGAAATTGTTTTTCAACACATTTTTAAACGTAGTAGTTTTAATACGTAATTTCTAATAACTCATTTCTTTTCCATGATGACAGTATATAATATTTTATATAATATACTATATATATATATAATATACGTTTAGCTGGTCCAGTTAAGTCCAGTTAAGAAGCTCATTGGATTACAATGGTTTGTTCTGTAACTAATTAAAAAACATCTTTGGGGGGCCTAAAAATATTGACCTTAAATGTATTTATTTATTTTGAATCATATCTGATGTTATTCCAGTGAAACCAATAGAAATATGACTTTTTCTTGGAAAAAAAAAGATATTATAGGAAATACTGTGAAAACATTTTCCTCGCTCTGTTAACCATCGCTTGGGTAGTATTTGAAAAAAAATCTAATATTCTAAAAGATTTTGCCTGCAAATGTATAAATGAAGGAATGAAAATAAAATTTTTGGTTTGATTTAAAAGCTATTCATTTTTCAGTGAAATAATTTAGAAGACATTATGCTTGTTTGCTTTATTATTATTATTTTTTTATTATTATTATTATTAATGGTACAGTTGAATGCTAATATTTCAAGTGCTTCCACAAAAATATGAAGCAGCCTAATATTTTTGAGTGTAGAGACTCCAATATTCATGAAATATAAACTTTGAATCTTTTATCATCTGAAATGTTTTGTAGCATATATTTGAAACTTGTGTATTGCAATTAAGATCAAGCAACCCATTCAGCCGATCCCCAGGTCTGGCGGGAGCAGTTTTAGCTTAGCTTAGCATAAGTCATTGAATGGTCTAGTCCGATTCAATGAGCAATGCTAAGCTAAGCTAAAAGTGCTCCTGCTAGATTCAGAAATCAGCTGATTGGATTCAAAAATGGTAAAAGTCAACAAGAATAACAAGTAAATAAAAACTATTTATTAAAGTTTAGCTAGAAAAAAAATAGTGTATGTTAAGCTAAGTTTGTATATGCTAAACTAAGTTAAAACTGCTCCTGCTAGATCCAGAGATTGACTGAATGAATTCAAAAATGGTCAAATTCAACAGTTTAACACTAGGAGAGTTGTAAAATGAGCCTATTTTTCTAAAAAAGTTGACTGTTCCCTTAAGAATTATTTATTACAATTTATCCAGCAAAAGTTTTTATATGTTTAGCTAAGTTTTTATATGTGCTAAGCTAAGCTAAAAGAGCTTCTGCTAGATCCAGATATTGACTGAATGGATTCAAAATGGTCGAATTCCACAGTTTCACACTAGGGGAGTTATAAAATTAGCCTATTTAAAAAAAAAAAGAAAAAAAAAGTGGACTGTTCCCTTAAGAAATATTTAGTAAAGTTTAGCCAGAAACAATTTTAAATGTTAATGTATGAAGTATGATGTAATATCATTAGTGTTAGTTTCTTAAAGGGATTTTACTATATGTATTATATTTGAGCTATTTGTTACGTGTTTAAGTTGCTAAGATATTAAAGAGGATGAAACGTAACAATCAGTGAGTCTACTGATGCTGGATAAATGAGAACACAACAACCACTTGTTAAGTGAAACAAATTAAGTATTTAATATTCAGTGAATGTCAGACAATGAATAGAGAATGTATTATAAATGTAATTTTAAATAATCGAATTAAAGAAAATAGGAGTGTTGCCAAAACAAAGAAATAAATAAAACAAAACGATCTAACTAAACCCCAACCCACTAAACTGACTAACCAAAGAAAAATGCAGAAACAAAACCGTAATCTTCAGCACGTAGCTTAACTAAACTTCATAACCTCAAAACATAATTACACATGTGGCAACGCCTCCTTAAACTAACTAACAAATAAATATTCTAAGCTGCTCACATTACTAGAGTTCTCGTAAAGTACACACTGTTAGCCATTAGCAAAACAAAATCTCATATAATCCAATTCTCACAAAGATCGTTCAATTTCTAACTAGATAATAAACTGAGCTGCACAAGCATATCTAATAAAGCAGTCTCTTAATAAAGAGAAAACTAGAACACAGCAAATCATAAGCAAATCAACACAGATGAACAGGCTGGCCGACACAAGTGAGGAGACTGGCTGTGAGCCAAGCGCTCCTCAAGAACAGCGCAAGCGCACGGCTTTTATACCGAGCGGACTCGGTTCTGATTGGCGTGTCGATGGTGATTGACAGCTCCTTTGACCAATGGTTGCACACCTAGAACCAGCACATGACACACAGTGGAAAAGAGAGAAGAGCACACAAAACAGAACAAACAAAACATAAGTGAAATGTAACATATTCTTAATACCAAGTTTTTACCAGGAAAATTGCCAGTGAAGCTGACATGGCATTAAATAAAATATACCATACGATACAATACAATGTTTTCAGTAAATTACTATATTTTAAACACAGAAAAATACTAATATTTTGATCTGATTTTTATAAAATCAAATAATTTTATACAGCTAAAGCAAAACTGTTAAATACTTTTGTGCTTTCTACTTTTAGGCTGAAACCAAGTTCTACAATGGCTTGTTGTATTATGGTGAAGGAGGTAATAATTGCTGTTTTGATTCTTCATTTTGGACCTTCTGCACAAGAATCTTTAAAACTCAACATGACATTAAACAAGACTTTTATATTCCATCTTGAATTAATTTTTTAATGAACTGAATGATCAGAATGCTTCTATTAATTTGTTAGATTATTATTACATGACTCCATTTGATAACTTTATTTTTTTTATTGAATTGCAGTTTCGGACACTAGTGTGGTGGAAGGAGAGTCTCAGATTCAGATGGGCCGCTTCGTTTCCTTCTTACAGGTGTGATATTGTAGTCTTTTTTTCCCCATTGAGCCAAAAAGTAAACATAGGCACACCACAGCTTCAAAAAATAGCTAAATATTTATTATGTCCTCATCACAGGTGGTGTATCGTGCTTAGACACTCTCCTATCATATAACAAAAAAAAAATGAATAAAGTTAAGTTCAAGTTGATTGTCATTCTGCTACAGGTGTGGCCATACAGTGGAATGAAATGTTGCGTTTCACAGGACTTCAAAAACATTACTTAAAAAAACATAATCATAAATATTAACACAACACGGGATGTAAAAGCTATTTTAAATATATACATAACTAATATATTGGAGTGGTAATCTTACTATACTAACTACTAACTATACATATACTATAAAAATTTATATACTATACTATTTACTATACACATAACCTAAGACAGACTATACAAGTACTTAATAAGACATACATAATAAGAAAATATTGTGCAAGGTTTTGTGCAAATGGATATTTTTAACGTTGAAGAAAATGAGTTGCGCAACATGATTTATGGAACATTCACAGGTAAACATTGTTTTCCATATTAAATCCTTGTAAGACAGAGTTTAAGTAAACTGTCTGGTGCATATAGAGTGAAGAGGGTTTGTCAAGCCCACTCACCTGTGTGAGGCACACTCAGAAATGCACAATGTTTTTATCTAGAGATATGGAGTGATTGGAAGAAAGTGTCTGGCGCAAACAAGTGCAAGTGTCAGTTAAATTGTCAGAGAGATGAAAGAGTGTGTTTTCTACAAGTGGTTTTTCAGTAAAATAAAACACACACACACGTTATATAATAAAACACACACACGTTCTAAAATAAAACACACGTTTTATTACTTTATTTATTTATTCATTTTTTAAATATTGTATTTATTGTAGTTTTTGATTTTAAAGCACAAAGAATTCAATCATATAGGTGACTATCAACAACACAAACATAAAGAAAAAGAAAAGTTTCCAACAAAATAAGAAAAAGTTCCTAAACAATAAAAAAAATCTAATAAATAAAACTACTTCAATTAAATACAGTTTTGTAGATAACCACAGCATCAAATGTAAACAAGGTGGGGGTTAAATAAACATTAACGATAATTCTTTTATGTTCCAGGAGCTGTCTTGCTTTGTGTCACGATGTTTTGAGGTGGTGGTCAACATGGTTCATCAGTTAGCTGCTTTGTACAACAGCAGCAAGTGAGAAATGTCAAATATTTAAATATCATGTAGCGTTACGTGAATTCAGTATTGCTGAATTATTTGCTTTTTTTATTCAGGGGTGCAACAAAAATCATTGAGTCCACAGGTGTACACTTTCAGGTGACGTTACCTATGTTTTCTTTGCCATCTTAAAGGGTTAGTCCACCGAAAAATGTTAATTCTGTTTTTCAATTACACACCCTCATATTGTCCCTGAGACGGTTGTTTATCTGCATAACACAAATGAAGATATTTTAAATGAAATCTGAGAGCTCTCTCATCCAAAGTTGCGAGACGTTCAAACCTTTTCTTACTTTACTTTTTACTTTATTTATAAAGCGCAACAAAACAACAGTTGTTGACCATTGTGCTGTACATACATTGGGTTATAAATGATCAAAAATAGACAACATATAAAACGGCATACAGTACAACCAACACAAAAACAATGAATGCATGCAGAAGAAAACAAAGATAGGCACAACAAGTTCAATTTGATCCCAATTTAAAAGCTTTTTCTAAGAGATGTAGTTTGAGTTTCCATTTGAACAAGGATTCATTAGAGATTGTTATACTAGACATAGGTATCCCATTCTCCTTTTTTCTTTAGTTTGGATCTGTGGACTTTTAACATTTTTTGGTTCAACGCCCTTTAACATCTGTCAGATATTTTAACGGTAATAAGATTAGAAAGATAAGGCGGCGCCTGACCATTAAATACCTTAAAAACATAAAGTCAAATTTTAAACTATTCTAAAACATATCAGCAACCAGATTAGGGAGCACAGGATGGGGTAATGTGTTCAAATTTACGGCTGCCAGTAAGAAGCCTAGCAGCTGCATTTTGGATCACTTGTAGGCGATTTATATAGGATTGGCTTATACCCATATAAACTGAGTTACAATAGTCCAAGCGTGACTATATAAATGCATGAATCAATCTCTTTCTAGAAAAAAAAAAACTGTGTCAAATCATTTAATATGGTTTCAGTGGTTCAGTTGTAAATTATCATACAAAGCTCCAATAACACTTTTGTCCACCAAAAACACCGTAAAAGCAACCTTTTTGGTCAATGTCTTCCATATCAAATCCGGCTGTGCGTTCAAAGTGTCCTTAGAGCTTCGAATATTTGCAGTTCAACCACTGTAGGCACATGGAATGTTTTTTGTTCCTTTTCTGGACTTTCGGGACCCTCATATGCTGTATATGGAGGATGAGAGAGCTCCAGGATATCATCTAAAATGTCTTACTTTGTATCTCAAAAAAATTTAAAGTTATGAGGGTGAGTAATAAATAACAGAATTTTAATATTTGGGTGAACTAACAGTTTAATATGCTTCTTCACTGCTTTCTGAAGATGGTTTCTTTCTTTTTTGTACAATCAGACAGTGTATGAACATCTGGGAGAGCTTTTGGTGGTCCTCATAACCCTGGATGAGATCATGGAGAACCATGCCACGCTTAAAGAACACTGGAAGATGTACAAAAGGTGGAGTGGAACTTTTTTGCTGATGCTAGAAGATAAAACATTAAATATATTCGTGTCGAATGGTAGTTCTTTTTGTATTTTTAATTTAGTTTTTATTTTGGTACTATTTTTAGGTTTGTACATTTCAGTTTAGTTTTAGTTTGTTTCATTACTGTAGTTTTTACTATTTCTGTTTAGTTTTTATGAATTTATTTTCAGTTTTAGAACATTTCATTTTAATTTTAGAACATTTCCAATGTTTACCAAAGTTTAGTGTTTATACAGCTTACATTAGCTATTAGTAATAAAAAATAAAATAGTTGTTTGAACAGACACTGAACCCAAAACCACGTACAAATGCAGCTTAACGAACTTCTTCATATTAGTCATATTAAAGATTTTTTTTGGTTTATATTGAAAGTGTTTTTGTATATGATGATGCACTTGATTGATGTGTTTGACTGGAAAATGCATCTTTGGGTGTTTCTATAAACAGCCACAGGTCCGATTTTTCCACCATAGAATGACTACTTGAAAATTCTAAAACAAAATATTAGTTTTTGCCAATTAATATTAAATTTCAGTTCGTTTTTTTATCCACCGTTTTTTTTTGTATGTTTGTTTTTTTTTTTTGTTTTTCAGTTATTTTGAATTTATTTTATTTTAGTTAACAAAAATATTTTTGACCAATCTAGTTTTAGTTTACTAAAATGACCCCGTGAAGAGATTTTCTTATCTCAAATTCTGTATCGTTTCCAAAAGGTTGCTGAAATCTGTCCATCATAACCCAGCAAAGTTTGCCATTCCAGAGGAGAAGCTAAAACCCTTTGAGAAGCTCATATTTAAGCTGGAGGGGCAGCTGTTGGACAGCATGATCTTTCAGGTTGATGTTGTCTCTATACTTCTTCATTTCAATTTTTCTTGCAATTCTTATTGTTAAAGACATGAAAATTTTATCATCATTTACTCATCTTCTACTTATTCTAAACCCGTTTAAGTTTCTTTCTTCTGATGAACACAAAATAAGTTTTACTGAAGAATTTTGAACAAATTAAGTTAACCTTTTTTCTTTCAGAAATATCTTGTATTGTGTTTAACATATGAAAGAAATTATTAAACCACTTGGGTGAACTATCAAAGAAATGTATATATACAGTTGAAGTCAGAATTATTAGCCCCCCTGCTTATTTTTTTCCCCAAATTTCTGTTTAATGAAGAGAATATTTTTTCAACATATTTCTAATCATAATAGTTTTAATAACTCATCTCTAATAACTGGATTATTTTATCTTTGCCATGATGACAGTAAATAATATTTTACTAGATATTTTTCAAGACACTTCTATACAGCTTAAAGTCACATTTAAAGGCTTAACTAGATATAGGCAGGTTAGGGTAATTAGGCAAGTTATTGTATAATGATGGTTTGTTCTGCAGACTATTCAAAAAAATAGCTTAACGGGGCTAATCATTTTGACCTTTAAATTGTTTTTAAAAATTTAAAAACTGCTTTTATTCTTGCCAAAATAAAACAAATAAGACTTTCTTCAGAAGAAAAAATATTATCAGACATACTGTGAAAATTTCCTCGCTCTGTTAATCATCATTTGGGAAATATTTAAAAAGGAAACAAAATTCAAAGGGGGGCTAATAATTCTGACTTCAACTGTATATATGCAATTATAGTAAATATTTATATTAAAAGCAAATACTTAAGTAAAAGATATAATATACCTCAAGCATCCATATTTCATTGTAAATATTAATGTGTGTATAAATTTAAAATATATTTGGATGTAATCTTATAAAGGTGTTTAGAAATGTTTTGTCTATTGAAGTTTTTATAAAACATAGATAAAATGATTCAATATTTCTTGTAAAAGTGACATATTTGCATGTATTTGTAAAAAAAATAAATTTCTTGTTTTCATAAAATTATACTATATGTATGTAATTGGAAATATACATATAGCAATTTATATATTAAATATAAATATAATATTTTGGTTAAAAAGATTCTTTTTTACTGAGGTTTGTGGGTGAGATATTGTGCTTTGAAATGTCAGGGGTGTTTAATATGTTGTGTTATTTATGTTTCTATTGGTTTATTTTTTTATTTAAAAAATTATTGTGTTTTGTTTTTCATGCAGACTTAAGACTGTGAAGGATTTAAAATGTGATTCCTTTAGAATTAGTAGGGTTTTTTTTTGTTTGTTTGTTTGTTTGTTTTTTTTTTTTTTTCAAAAAAGCAGATCTTAAACTGTTTTAGATTTTTCTTGTATTTATTTTCATTTTATTTATAGATTATTTTTTTTTCATTTATTTAGGGAAATTTAGGGAACGTGTTATTCATCAAACACTGTTTGAAATTTGTGACTGAATTATTGAGCTTTTAAGTGTCAGGGGTGTTTAACATAGCTATTAATTTTTTTATTTGTTTTTGTTATTTTATTATTATGTTTTCTTTTTCATGCAGACTTGGGACTTTGAAGGATTTAAAATGTGATTCCTTTGTAAATAGTAGATTTTTAAATATCAAAAGTAGATCTTAAAAAGCTGTTTTAAATTTAAAAAAAAAAAATTTTTATAGACGTTTTTTCATCTATTTATTGTTTTTTGTCTTTTTATTGCTATAAACCTATGTATTAGGGAAGTGTCATGTCACAGGTGTTAAATATGTTTTTTTTTAGTTATTTTATTTTGTTTATATTTCTATTTAATGCAGACTGACACTTTGAAGGATTTAAAATGTGATTCATTTAGAAATAGTAGATTTTTATATCAAAAGTAGATCTTAAAGAGCTGTTGATTTTGGTTTTATTTATTAATTTTATTCATAGATTTTTTTTTTTATTTAGTGTTGTTCATGTCTTTTATTGCTATAAACCTATGTATTAGAGAAAAGTGTTATTAATCAAACATTGTTTGAAGTTTGTAGCTAAATTATTATTGTGCTTTTAAATGTCAGCGGTGTTTAATATGTTGTGTTGTTTATTTTTGCATTCGTTTTTTTTGTTATTTTTATTGTTTAGTTTTTCATGCAGGCTTAAGACTTTGAAGGATTTAAAGTGTGATTCCTTTACAATTAGTAGTTTTTTTTTTTCAAAAGCAGATCTTAAAAAGCGGTTATAGATTTTTGTTTTATTTATTTTATTTATATATGTTTTTTTCAATTATTTATTGTTTATTTGTCTTTTTTTATTGCTATAAACTATGTATTAGGGTAAAGTGCTATTCATCAAACACTGTAGGAAGTTTGTGGCAGAATTTGTGTGCTTTTAAATGTCAGGGGTGTTTAATATAGTGTGTTGTTTATTTTTTATTTTATTATTTTGTATGTTTTCTTTTTCATACAGGCTTGACACATTATAGGATTTAAAATGTGATTCCTTTACGCACAATTCATTTTCAACATTTGACGGAAGACATGTCTGAAATTCGGGCTGACGTGATTGTCATAGCAGAGTCAGCCAATAAAATTAGTCCGCAGTCGGCTACTGTGTGAGCTGGGGTATTTGCATAAAGTGATCTGATTGGCTGACGCTTCCATTGCTGCTTGAAAAGTTGAGAAATTCAAACTTCTGCAGCAAGCAGTGCTGACAGATTCAGTTTTGCAGTGCTTGTCATCACCCAGTCAGTGTGAATGGGGCGTAAGAAATAGTAGATGTTTTTTTACTCAAAATGGATCTCAAAAGTCTGTTTTAGGTTTTTATTTTATTTCTAGAATTTTTAAGTCATTTATTTATTGTTGTTTATGTTTTTTATTGCTAAAAACCTATGTATTAGGAAAAAAATTTATTCATTAAACAATGTAGTCTCTCTGTCTCTGTCTCTCTCTCTCTCTCTCTCTCTCTCTCACTCTCTCATATATGCAGGCTTGTGTGGAACAAAGGTTTGATAACCCAGGCGAAAATGTATCCGTCTCTAAAAACAGTGCCTTTGCAGAAGAGTTTGCGTACAATATCAGAACCATTTTTGCCAACGTTGAGTCGAAGCTTGGTTTGTATTAATTATTATATTAATATTGTACCAAATGACTTTGAGACATTTTGACCACAAAAAAAACTTGAAAACATCTGTATTATCCAGGAGAGTCATCAGAGACCGATCAGCGGGATAAATATACGGGTGTTTGTGGCCTATTTGTGCTCCACTTCCATATCTTCAGAGCTGTGGACAAGAAGATCTACAAGTCCCTGCTGGATGTGTGTAAAAAGGTGAGGGCACTAACTCGTGGGAATGATCAATGCGTCCATCAGCTCTTCAAGTGAAATCTCATTTGTTTTGGCTCTTCCAGGTTCCTGCAGTGACATTAGCAGCTAATATAATCTGGTTTCCGGACACATTTCTGATTAATAAAGTTCCAGCGGCAGCTAAACTGATGGACAAGAAGAGTCTCCAGAGCATTCGCAGCAGTAGAGATGTGTTTCTGCAGCAAAAAGCTCAGACACTTATGAAGTAAGACACATATTTCTGATGTCCGGGGTTCTGGAAATCCTTGAAAACTTTGAGTCAAGTGTTTTCAAAGTGTTTGAAAATGTACTTATATTGCTTTTGTAATGATTTGTTAATAAATAGGTAATAATAATGATTAACTGTTTAAATTAAATAAATCTTTTAGGCTTACCATAAAATGAAAACTCTGGAGTCTAATCTCTGGAGAGCTTGCAGCCTAATCTGGCTGTCTTTTTCAATGTTCAGTGTTCATTATATTTATAAAGCACATGTTAATACAACAGTTTACCACAGTGCTGTACACAAACAATACAATTTTAAAAATATAATCAAAATTATAATCCATGTCCTTATCTACAATAAGAACTTAATTACCTTAATAACATTACATTTGTAAACAGTAAGCTGCCTGCACTTTCAAAATTCAAACTTCATATTTACCAGGACCATACATAACAGTTTCAACAATAAAACGCATTTATATAGGGTCAAATGCTGATGTAAAATAATATGTTTTTGATACATTTAAGATGCAAGTCAATTACATTTTAATAGAGTAAATGGCAGTATCACTGCTGGGCAATTTTTGCTTAGAATAATAGAATTTAAAGAATAATTTAACTAACAGGATCTGGTTAAATGTAGTATGAAGTATGTACTGTATATCTATGTAAACATGTATTTTGCTGGAAAAGTTTGAAAATGCATCTGAAAAGTGCTTAAATCTTATGTTAAATTGTGTAAGAACTAAGGATGTATTTAAAGTGCCCTTAATAATTTTTTTTGTCAGATTCCTGGTTTTGTTTTTAGAGTTTTTTTTTACATAGGCATACATTAGGTGTTTGTGATATTTATCATTTGGGAATACATTTTTTAATTGATGTTTTAACATTGACCTAATGTTAGTATGTGTTTACAGGGCTTGACAGTAACACCTGCCAACCCGCCAAATGCGTGTAGGTTTGAGCTGTGGGAAGTTAGACAGACACTTCCACTAGCCACTTTGGCTGGTTGGAAATAATTTTTAAATTGTAGTTTTCTTAAAAGCAGGGTTTGACATAAAGCATGACCCAATATTCGAGCAAGAGAATTGAATTGAAAATTCTTATAATTGAAAAGCAGCATGACTGACAAAAATAATTGTGTTCGTGCAAGCAAAAGAAAGCAGGTGAATACAGGTGATGTGATGAGTGCGATTGTTTTAAAAAACATGAGCATTCCCGTTTATTTGCGCGAAGCCTAGAGGAAATGCAACTGTTGTGATCGGTTCTTTTTGAAATACACTGTACAAAAAGCGACGAGCGTGCCCACAGTCCTGCTGCTTTCAAGAGCTCAAGATTAAAAAATTATATATATATATATATAAATATACAGTTGAAGTCAAAATTATTAGCCCCCCTTTTATTTTTCGGGTATTTACCCGAATTTTATTTTTCCTTTTTAAAATATTTCCCAAATGATGTTTAACAGAGCAAGGAAATTTTCGCAGTATGTCTGATAATATTTTTTCTTCTGGAGAAAGTCTTATTTGTTTTATTTCGGCTAGAATAAAAGCAGTTTTACATTTTTAAAAACCATTTTAAGGTCAATTATTAGCCCCTTTAAGCTAAATTTTTTTCGACTGTCTACAGAACAAACCATCATTATACAATAACTTTCCTAATTACCCTAACCTGCCTAGTTAACCTAATTAACCTAGTTAAACCTTTAAATGTGACTTTAAGCTATATAGAAGGGTCGTGAAAAATATCTAGTAAAATATTATGTACTGTCATCATGGCAAAGATAAAATAAATCAGTTATTAGAAATGAGTTATTAAAACTATTATGTTTAGAAATGTGTTAAAAAAAAATTTTTTATCTCCGTTAAACAGAAATTGGGGAAAAAATAAACGGGGGCTAATAATTCAGGGTGGCCAATAATTCTGACTTCAACTGTACATATATCCCTTTGTAAACAGCAAAGGTTGCTGCTTTTCTTTAACTATTCTTTGAACAGATTATTAACAGGCCTAACGATAACCATGTGTGCATGATCATCCTTTCATTATCGCTCACGGTATGTTTTTCACCTGCTTTCTTTTGCTTACAGTTATTTTTGTTAATATGGTTTAGTTATCATTTTTTTACAATAACATTGCTTTAATATGAGATTAACTGCCCATTTATGTATAGTTAACTAGTGATCTGGGACCTTTAGACTACTGTTCATATTTTAGATAAATGACAATAATCTTTTTTAAATGTCACAAAAAAGTTAAATGAATGCGGAGGCCATAACACAAAATCTCAATCAAGTAATTTTCTATCCAAATAAAATCTATTTTCCCAACAACAAAATTGTGACTAGTGAAAATGGCAAGTGGCTAGTAATGTTGGAACTCTACTAGCCACGGTGGCTGGTGATCAAAAAAGTTCATGTCAAGCCCTGTGTATTTATATGTATATGTGTGTGTATAAATAAATTTACAATTTTTTTCAGTTGCAGTTTTCAGTTTTAAATGTGTTTGTATGAGGAATTTATTTAGGGCTAATATGATAACTGGTATTTTCTGTGTGCAGGGACATGCAGTCCTACTACATATTTGTGACCTCCTGGATGATGAAGATGGAATCAATATTATCAAAAGAACCAAAACCAGACAAACTGTCAGAGGACTTGAGCAACCGGTGTAATATCTTTGTGCAGGTAGGGATTTTGTGCATTTTTTTGTTGTTGTTGTTGTTGTTGTTGTTGTTGTTATTGTTGTTTGTAGGGTTTCCAGTGCATTTCATAATCTGATGTGTTTGTATTTGTACAGGGAATACTGTACGCTTACAGCATCAGCACTGTCATCAAGACCACTATGAATATGTACATGTCCATGCAGCGGCCCATGACCAAGACCTCGGTGAAGGCCCTGTGCCGATTGGTCGAGCTGTTAAAAGTGGGTTGATGAGTCAAATACTTGAAGCATATAAATACATATTTTTAGCCGCCTTTTCTTGCATTTTATATAAACTTATTGCATAGTCCACTGTTTGTTAGACGCTAGGCAGTCTTCACTGATGTTCATTAATAGGAGTGTTACATATCTATCTAGTATGTTGGCTTTAGTGTACACAGTAATATTAGCACTAATAGTAGTGTCCACAATAATTGAAACTAATTGTCTGCACTACAGTTTCATGCATTGTGGTATTTACACTAAAATGTTAGTTCATCTAAAAACAAAAGATCTCTTAATAATTAAAGGGCACCTATTTTACCATTTTTACAAGATGTAAGATAAGCCTTTGGTGTCTCCAGAATGTGTCTGTAAAATTTCAGCTCAAAATACCCATCAGATTATTTTTTAAAGCCTCCTAGAATTTGCCCATTTTGGTGTCTGAGTATACGGTAGCTGTTTTTGTAGCCTGTGGCTTTAAATGCAAATGACCGTTCACCGTTCCCTTGTGCGTGTCTGTTTTTTTCATGCACTACGTCAGATAAACAGCACAGGATAAGCATACCTGTCACATTGGTATGTGAAAATAAGGGATATGCCCACCATAATAAGGGATTCCACCCCCCCCCCCCCCTTTAAAAAAATCCCCAAATTACTAAATATGTTCATTTGGAGCAGTTTCATTGTAAACAAACAGTTAAACGGTCAGTAATATGTTTTATTATTATTATTTACAAAAGAAATAGTATACATTAGCAGCAAATACATTAGCAAACAGTTCAGCTTATTAAAATTAATAGCTATTATAATGAAATAGAATCACCATATCCTCAGTTTCTTGTTTCACGTCCGCCATTTTCAGCATGAGTCAAAGCAATATCACTAAAACACCCTTGCTCTATTTTTAGATGCAAGGCTCATTGAGCTCAACACAAGATCAGCATTTATCACATGATCGCTCTCATCGGAATTCATTCATTTTCTTTTTGGCTCAATCCCTTTATTAATCTGGGGTCGCCACAGCGGAATGAACCGCCAACTTATCCAGCACATTTTTATGCAGCGCATGCCCTTTCAGCTGCAACCCATCTCTGGGAAACATCCATACACACTCACTCACACTCATACACTACGGACAATTTAGCCTACCCAATTCACCTGTACCACATGTCTTTGGACTATGGGGGAAACCGGAGCACCCGGAGGAAACCCACGCGAACGCAGGAAGAACATGCAAACTCCACACAGAAACTGACCCAGCCAAGGCTCGAACCAGCGACCTTCTTGCTGTGAGATGACAGCACTACCTACTGCGCCTTTGCGTCGCCCCTCATCGGAATTATTGTTTGTAACTTTAGGTAGGTTTGCTAACATGTGTACTTTTCATTGCGTCTACCTTAAACTTCAGCCGTTTGCATTTCTCGCGGTCTCCCTGTGATCTTAACTAGGTGCAGCTGGAAAGTGCGAGCGCATTGCCTCACATGCGCGTCCGTCAATTAAAAATAAAATAAAGAACTTGCCTGCAGATCGCACACCAGAAGCTCCGCTCAGCGACACGCAACGCCATGCGTTTCAGAATTCTAAACGTAGGTTTCTATCAGGGTACACACACCGGCACCTCAAGTCGGCAGCTGTCTGTGGCCCCCAGCCACTACTCGGGACACTTCATATTTCTGCCGCACCACAGAGCGCTATCTGAATAGTTTTATTTTAAATAACATGCGAATCTGCGTGTCTGGTGTGCTGTGTCGCGGCTCTGAGCGGCACATCCAGTGCCTCAGTCAAAGTGAATTCAGTGTGCATGGTTATTAGTCTCGGTGTACAAGCTCGGAACTTTAAACTAGCAAACAGTTGGCTGTAAAACTATACAAAGACACAAATGATTTTGTACTCTCTGCTTGGTCTGTGTCCGAGTCGTACATGTACAACTGAATGCTGGTCCTCTCACTCATGTTGCTTCTCTCTGTCTACCTGTCTGCTGCCAAACACAAATCGGGGGAGCTCTTGGCTCCACCCCTTGTTACGTTGGGCGGGAAGTTAAAACTAATTTTTATGTGAAGCAACACACCCCTAAAACAGCGAGCTATGTACACGCCCCCAAAATGACACATTTAACACATTATAATAAAACAATCTGAATTGTGTTTTAAACTGAACCTAAACTGGCACACTCAGATGAACCATAATATTAATATTAAATCTTAAAAAAGGGGTAAACTATGTGCCCTTTAATGTTTGTTTACCACCCTTCAGAGAAAAACTGGAAATACAGAAAAATACCTTTACGGCATGATAGCGGGATAGATCTGTAAAATACGGGAAAATCCTGGGAAAAACGGGAAGGTTGACAGGTATGAGGATAAGGCTGAAGCTGAAATACTGCTCATTAGTCAAAAATACCAAGTAAGTTCATATGACGTATTGGTGATGGAGTTTATTCAAGCCAATGCCGTTTGCAATACACACAGACATATTAGCGGTTACGGACACCAGGCAATCTTGGTGATTATAGCGGTTGAGAATTTTATACAAACATACTCTGTAATAAAAACATTTTAAACTTATAAAGCTTACAAACATCACAGAGAGTTGTAACAAATATTGTAATTCTAGTTTATTTCCAAAAAAGAATTTCTGTGGACATGTTATTATAGAAACATGGCGCCTGCCAATCAATTCGGTGGGCGGCGAAAATCGCACTCTTGCATCACGTTGAGGTGGGCCTCAAAATCATTGGGATTTGGATCCTATTTTAACATCAGGAAATTTACAAAAAAAGACTTCTTGTCTTTACATCATCCCAATGTGACAGTGACCACAATATACCTACACACGTGTCTGTTTAAACAGCTTACAAAAGTTGATTTAATTAATTCAATGCCCTCATTTTTCTTCAGAACACAAATGAAGAGATTTTAGATAAAATCTCAAAGCTCTCTGATTCTCCATAAACAGAAAAAGCAAAAAAAAAAAAAAAAAAAAAACATTATTAGAATATTCCTGTGTTTCATCTGTATACATATGAAGCTCCAAGAACACTTTTGCGCACCAAAAATACGACTTCGTAAAATGACTTTATTTGTCTTTGTCTTTTCTCCCGCATCAGGTCAGAGTGCACATTTACTACAGGCAGTACTAATTTTAGTTCACTATGTAGTGTCCAACATACAGTTGAAGTCAGAATTATTAGCTCTCCTGAATTATTAGTCCCTCTACATATTTTTTCCCCCAATTTCTGTTTAATGGAAAGATTTCTAAACGTCATAGTTTTAATACCTAATTTTGATAACTTAATTCTTTTATCTTTGCCATGATGCCACATAAAATTTTACTAGATATCAAGATATTAGTATTCAGCTTAAAGTGACATTTAAAGGCTTAACTAGATTAATAAGGCAACTTATGGGGGTAATTAGGCAAATCATTGTGCAAAACAGTGGTTTGTTCTGTAGACAATTGAAAAAAAAACATTACTTAAGGGGGTAATAATATTGACCTTCTAAATGGTTTTAAAAATTTAAAACTTCTTTTATTCTAGCTGAAATAAAACAAATACGACTTTCTCCAGAAGAAACAATATTATAGGAAATACTGTGAAAAAAAAATTCCTTGCTCTGTTAAACATTATTTGGGAAATATTTAAAAAAGAAGCTCACAGGAGAGCTAATCATTTTGATTTCAACTCTATAGCTAGTACGCTAATTTCATGATGTCTGGAACTCTTTTGTATTCTATGAGGAAGTGTATATATTGGTGTTTGTTTGGCACAGGCTGTAGAGCATACGTTCCACCGCCGCTCACTGGTCGTAGCAGATTCAGTGTCTCACATCACACAACAGCTACAGTCTCAGGCTCTGATCGCTATCTCTACGGCTAAGGTACGGTAGCATTACTCATAAACTAGCACTATAGGTCAGGTATTCTGGACAATGACAGGATTTCTTCTTCATTCAGAAACGAGTGATCTCTGATAAAAAGTACAGCGAGCAGAGGCTGGATGTGCTGTCAGCTCTGGTTCTGGCCGAAAACACTCTGAATGGGCCGAGCACCAAAGAGAGGAGATTGATCGTGTCTCTGGCTCTCAGTGTTGGCACTCAGATGGTGAGTAAAGATGTTGAGACTTTGAACGGTACATTCAGGTTATTTAACATTTTCAAGATGCGTAATGCCAAGAGATTTGTTTTATGTATTTTGTGTGTGTTTTGTTTTGTTTAAAGGCTTTAAAGGCTTAAAAGTTTTCATTAAAATATCCAAAAACCACTAGAATAGTCCAAAGACATGCACTGTAGGTGAATTGGATGAACTAAATTGGTTGTAGTGTATGAATGTGTGTGTCAATGCGAGAGTGTATGGGTGTTTCCCAGTATGGGGTTTGGCTGGAAGGGCATCAGCTGCGTAAAACATATGAATAATGTATAATAATTGGTGGTTCATTGCGCAATTTCTTCAGCAGTCTTGTTTCAAAGTTTTTGATATCTCCTGGAGTCCGGTAGGATGTAATGAAGATGACAACTCGCGTGAATGTCACGGTGGTATTAAACTACACCTTTGTTTGTTGTGAATAGATGCTCTCTAGTGGGGAAAATTATGTACCGTGCCTTTAATTCTGTTCCGTTTTAATTGTGTGTTCGGTTTTGTTTTATACTTTTCTCTTTGGGTCTGTGTTGTTTTGGTTGTTGTTTGTGTGTTTTGTTTTTTCTGCTTATTTTGTGGGTTCTGTTTGTATTTCTTTCTAGTGTCTGTTTTGTCATGTTTTGCTGTTTACGTGTTTTGTTTTTTTCAAAACAGTTTGTTTTTGTTCTGAGTTGTTTTGATTAGTTATGGTTTTGTTTGTGTGTTTGGATTTCTTTTCTATTCTATTTCGGATTTCTTTGATGTTTATGTTGTTAGGTTTTATGTTATATTTTGTTTTCGTGTGTTCTTATTTCTTTTATATTCTGTACCGTGTTGTGACCTGTTTTGATTAGTTATTTTTTTTTATTCTTTTATGTTCTCTACTGTGTTTTTGCTTTTTTTTTCTGTTTTGTTTTGTTAAATGTTTTGTTTTGACTTGTTTCAAGTACATCTTCAAATGTACATCTTGTGTACATTTGTTTAGTTTTTGTGTGCTCTCATTTCTTTTATGTTCTGTACTGTGTTTTTTGTTGTTTTTATGTTTTGTTAAATGCTTTGTTCTGACCTGTTTTGATTTGTTACAATTTATTTTTTGTTTGTATGCATTTTTATTTCTCTTATGTTCTGTACTGTTTTTTGTTGTTCTTTCCTGTTTTGTTAAATGATAAGTTCTGTTTTGTTTTGTTCGGACCTGTTTTTATTTGTTATTTTTTGTTTTTATTTCTTTCATGTTCTGTACTATGTTTTTGTTATTGTTTTTTTTTCAGTTTTTTTAAATGTGGTTTTGTTCTGGCCTGTTTTGATTTATAGCATTTTGTTTTTATGTGTTTGGATTTATTTTATGTCCTGTATTGTTTTTTTCTGTTTTGTTGAATGTTGCTCCGTTTTGTTTGTTTTACACAGAAAACTTTCAAGGATGAAGAACTCCTGCCTTTACAGCTTGTGCTGAAAAAACTAGACTTAATCAGTGAACTAAGAGAACGGTGAGTTACATTTGCTCAGCTAGCAATGCTACAATAAGCAAGAGCAGGTGTTAATTTGGTTTTACAAGTGCATGATGGGATATGCTTTCTCCTTAGAGTCAAAGTGCAATGCGACTGTGGTTTTCTGTACTGGCATCGTACTGTCTTCCCCATCTACCTGGATGACGTGTATGAAAATGCTGTGGATGCTGCCAGAATTCATGTAAAACAACCTTTCACTTGATTTTTAAAAAAATAACTAAATAATTTATTAATAATCGAATATATTTTCTCTAGTACATGTTCAGTGCTCTGAGAGACTGTGTGCCCACCATGCTACATGCCAAACACATGGAGTCATGTGACCAACTGCTGGAGTGTTATGACACTGAGATCATGGAAATCCTGAATGAGGTTTTATATATATAATGTTTTGTAGTGATTTTGCAAATTAAGCAAATATTAATTGTAGTTTTTTTAATCATTAGCACCTGCTAGATAAGCTGTGTAAAGAGATCGAGAAGGACCTGCGCTTATCTGTGCACACACACCTCAAACTGGATGACCGAAACCCTTTCAAAGTGGGCATGAAGGATCTGGCTCACTTTTTCTCCCTCAAACCCATTCGCTTCTTCAACCGTTTCATCGACATCAAAGGTAGGGCACATGAGTAAGTTGTTACAAAATAATTAACATTTTTAAGGGAACATATCTTGCATAGTGTATGCAGTTTACTATTAATTTTTGTCATAGCAATTTATTCTTTATTATTCTTTTTCTTTAAATCTTTAGACTTTGCATGGAGTAAATTTTAAGCAACACAGGCCTCACAAAATATATTTTAATTACTGCCCGAGTAATCCTTTAAAATATTATATTTTAGTGCTGTTAAATAATTAATTGCGATTAATTGCAAACAAAAGTTTTATATCTATCTATCTATCTATCTATCTATCTATCTATCTATCTATCTATCTATCTATCTATCTATCTATCTATCTATCTATCTATCTATCTATCTATCTATCTATCTATCTATCTATACATACATACATACACACACACACACACACACACACACACACACACACACACACACACACACACACACACACACACACACACACACACACACACACACACACACACACACACACACACACACACACACACACACACACACACACACACACACACACACACACACACACACACACACACACACACACACACACACACACACACACACACACACACACACATACATACATACATACATACATATAATATAATATAATATAATATAATATAATATATACATATACAGTGCATCCGGAAAGTATTCATAGCGCTTCACTTTTTCCACATTTGTTTATGTTATAGCCTTTTTCCAAAATGGATTAAATTAATTTATTTCCTCAAAATTCTACACACAATACCCCATAATGACAATGTGAAAAAAGATTTTTGGAAATTGTTGCCAGCCTTTGCTGTGAAGCTCTAAATTGAGCCCAGGTACATTCTGTTTCCACTGATCATTCTTGAGATGTTTCAGCAGCTTAATTGGAGTTCACCTGTGGTAAATTCAGTTGATTGGACATGATTTGAAGGCATACACCTCAAAGTCACCTTTGATTATTAAACCACACTGAACTGAGCTAAACTGAACTGAACTTAAACACTACAAACTGAACTACACTGTTCCTATTTACTGTGACCTTTTATGTGAAGCTGCTTTGACACAATCTACATTGTATAAGCGCTATACAAATAAAGGTGAATTGAATTGAATTGAACACCTGTCTGTATAAGGTCCCAGGGTTGACAGTGCATGTCAAAGCACAAAAAGGAGTTTGATTTCTCATGTGAAGTCAGTCAGTAGAGTTTGTAGGTAAATATTTAGCAGAGTTTGATTGTCCTTTAAGACATAAATTTCATTAAAATAGAAATAAAATACCATTCATTACAGTTAAAAATAAAACCTAAGTTGTTTTGCATTTTGTGATATTTTTTTTTTATTTATTTATTTATTTTTTTTATTTTTTTTCTTCCCCCAGTCATATATTAGCAATTGTTTTGCTAATATTTAAAATTATATATAAAAGACAGTCTCCCATTCACATTTTGGCAAAATATTTTGCAGTGTTTGCATGTCCTTTACTGCAAAAAATTCTTTAAAATAGAAGTATAATAACATTCATTACAAGTAGATTTTTGCCTAAATAATTATGGAATTTGTCTTTTTTTTCAGTTGAATAAAAGACTAAACCTCGTCTCGTTCTCGTGAACCCAATCTCGTGTCTCGTCTCATGGAGTAGGCGTCTCGTCACACCCCTACTATATATATATATATATATATATATATATATATATATATATATATATATATATATATATATATATATATATTTCTATTCCGCTAAAAGACCTGGATGGATGGATGGAAAAGCGAACATAGATAGACGGATATATAGACATAGATGGATGGATGGATAAATGGACAAATAGATAGACGGATATATAGACAGACAGATAGATTGATGGGTGGATGATGGATGGACATAGACGGACAGAAATAGACAGATGGATGGATGGATGGATAGACGGACATATAGACCGATGGATGGATGGAAAAGCAGACATGGATAGACGGATATATAGACATAGATGGATGGATGGATGGATAAACAGACAAATAGATAGACAGATATATAGACAGACAGACAGATAGATTGATGGATGGGTGGATGTTTCAGGTGTGTGGACAGAACCCAGATGGAGATCAGAAATAAAAAATATACTTTTTTTTAATTAGGAACAAAAAACTGGACCCAGAGACCAGAGGCCAACAGGGCTGGAAAAAAATAAAAAACCCATGGTGGGGTAATCAGTAATTTTAAGTAAAACAAAATAAAAAACCAAACTGGGCAGAAAAACAGACAGGCATCAAACGACACGTAACATAAGAAACGAATCAGCACAGACAAAAGCAAACTGGTAGAATAAATGGAGCAAACAAAGCCCTAAACGAGGAGCTCAGGTGAAACAAGTTAACAAAATGAACAGGTAACAAGACGGGCGGAGTCTGACTAATAGACAAATGAGCACATGGTAAAAGACACAACACAAGCCATGTGCTAAACACAAAACGAAAGCACAGACAAGAAAGAGCCAATGCAAAAGACAAACTAAACAAAACATGCAGCTGCAACACAACTACATGCAAAGACATGATCAGGAATCCCTGGCAAAAGCCAAATACCAAACAAACAGCAGACAAACAGACATGGAGCATGAACATCCGAATCCTGACAAAACTGTAACCACAGTCACCCAGTGCCAGAATCCGAATGCTATACACACACACACACACACACACACACACACACACACACACACACACACACACACACACACACAAATTACAGACATAAGTACACAGCTCAAGATAACTTGATGCTGTGCAGTCACAACACAGAAAAAAAGTATAGGATGATGGATGGACATAAATAGACGGATGGATGGAAAGATGGATGGATAGACGGACGTATAGACAGATGGATTGATGAATGGATGATGGATGTATAAATGGACAAATAGATAGACGGATATATTAACAGACAGATAGATTGATGGACGGATGAATGAATGGGTGGATGATGGATGGACATAGATGAACAAATGGATGGATGGATGTATGATGGATGGATGGATGGATGGATAACCGGACAAATAGATAGATGGACATATGGACAAATAGATAGATGGAAATATAGACAAACAGATAGATTGATGGATGGATGGGAGGATGATGGATGGACATAGACAGATGGACAAATAGACATACAGACAGATTGACAGATGGATGGATGGATGGATGGATTGATTGATTGATTAAGTGAGTTACTTATTTATCTGGGGATATTCAACTTTAAATGTTCATGGCTCATGATGTCCTATCGTTTAGGTTTATTTCTGATCAAATCTTCTATCTCCTGCAGCCTATGTGACTCACTATCTAGACAAGACATTTTACAACTTGACGACCGTGGCTCTTCATGATTGGGCGACGTACAGTGAGATGAGGAACCTAGCAACCCAACGCTACGGTTTGGTCATGACCGAGGCTCATCTTCCCAGCCAAACTCTGGAACAGGTGTGTGACACAACAGATCCTCTCAAGAACTATGTTACATTCAACATGATGTCATAGTTGAGTGTCTTCTAGGGGCTGGACGTCCTGGAGATCATGAGGAATATTCACGTCTTTGTGTCTCGCTACCTTTACAACCTAAACAACCAGGTAAGGCTTTACCTCTGAGGTTATTGCTCTATAAGTGCTATGCTTTGTGTGCTTGTTATCTGTAATACATCTTCTGTATTGTGTTTTAGATCTTCATTGAGAGGACCAGCAACAACAAACACTTAAACACCATAAACATCCGCCATATCGCCAACTCCATTCGAACTCATGGAACCGGTATCATGAACACAACGGTTTGTAGAAATCCTGTCAGGATCCTCTTTTCTCAAAATCAAAACAGTAAAGCCCTCCATTATACCCACAGAATCATTCGAATTTTAAGAAAGTATGCTGCAAAACTTGTTATACTGTATACAGTTGAAGTAGGGCCGTACAATATATCGTTTCAGCATCTCAATGTGCAAATCTGCAATAGTAACATTGCAGGATGTCAAGCGATTTCAAGTGAATTTAAACCATTTGATCACACAAGAAATTATAAAGTTTGCTACTTTAACAAATATTAATTGTGTTTAATTATTTATACAATGAAGACTATGAGAATGGAGGAACTATGACAACAATTTGTATGCAAAAACCTGGAAGCGAGATAGCATTTTAGCAGTTCTGGTTCCCCCACCAAAAAGTCAATGGGTTTTTTGAATGGGATTTCAGGTTAAATCGCTTAAATAATGTTTGTGGCTTACACAAACTCAAGATACTTTTTATTTTGTTCTATGACATAAAACACATCAGTAACATCACACTCTCGATTTTTAAAAATCGGTTACGCTTCTTTAAAAAGATGGTTGCTATCATGTTGCTAAATGGGACTACAGGCAGTGTCGTAGACATTATACATCATCGAGGTGATAACAGATATAACTGTTTTATAACTCAAATATTTACACTCCTTAAAATGTATAGCATATGTGACTGTGTGGGCTGCTTTTCGCTGTACTTCGTGACAAAAAATATAACATTAAATGTTGTTCTCTATCCGTGATGCAACTAGCAGGCATATTGTCCCTCACGCCTCATTTCTGTCTGTTACTAAGGTAAGCGGGCTGTATGCATGCGAGTGATACACTTATTTAAATATGTCTTAATATAATACTATGTAGGTACTTTTATACAGTTGTAAAACTTTTACAACAACCGTAAAGCAAAACAAAATTTATTTTTTCTCATGCAAAAAACTATCCAAAAGGCATGTACGTATATACAGATGTGTTTTTGCGTATTTATTTGTTTATAATATATAGCGTGGATTATAATATAATAAACCGAGAGATTAAATCTTTGCCATGGACAATATTTCTAAAATTAAGCTTGAAAAGTTGTCTGTAGGGCAGCAGTAGGTAGTGCTGTCGCCTCACAGCAAGAAGGTTGCTGGTTCGAGCCTCGGCTGAGTCAGCTGGCGTTTCTTTGTGGAGTTTGCATGTTCTTCCTGTATTCGCGTGGGTTTCCTCCGGGTGCTCCGGTTTCCCCCACAGTCCAAAGACATGTGGTACAGGTGAATTGGGTAGGCTAAATTGTCCATAGTGAATGAGTGTGTATGGATGTTTCCCAGAGATGGGTTACAGCTGGAAGGGGATCCACTGCGTAAAACATATGCTGGAGAAGTTGGCGGTTCATTCCGCTGTGGCAACACCGGATTAATAAAGGGACTAAGCTGAAAAGAAAATGAATGAATGAAGTTGTCTGTAGCAGGGTGGTGCTGAGGTCACAGGCGAGCGCCCGAAGGCACTGTAGTCCGTGTATAGCCTAATGTTAGCTTTTCAATTCTTGCGTTTGCATTTAAGATCCAAAAGTGTGAAAAGTTGTATTTTCGTTTGAGGATTATCCGGCTGGACAAAACGTGTAAGTGTAATGAACTGTGTTTGAACACAGACCTTATTATTTGCAATCTTGAAAAACCTATGGGAATTTTATCGAGGGAACCAGTCAATATTTTCAGCCCCTTTAAACAATATTTTTATTCATTTGTCTACAGCACAAACCATCATTATACAGTGACTTGCCTAATTACCCTAACTTGCCGAATGAACCTAGCTAAACCTTCAATCTTTACTTTAAGTGTAATGCTAGTGTCTGGAAAAATATCTAGTAAAATATTATGTACTGTCATGGCAAAGGTAAAATAAATCCGTTATTAGAAATGTGCTGAATCTTCTTTCCATTAAACAGAAATTGGGGGTCAGCGCCAATAGCCTAGTAGGGTTGCACGGTTTACCAATACTATGGCTCCAAAATACCAGTGGCACCACTGTAGTTTGTAAATGGCAGTATCGTCTGCTTAATAGTCTGTGCCTTTAAGTTTGCAAAACTGTGTAGAATTCGCACCTTTTATGGTAGCCTATTGCACATTTTCTAAGGCTTCAGTTTGAACACATCTGAATCGATTCATTTCTGTTCCTGTCAATATGATTTAGTAGCTACAAAAACTGCAACAATCTCTTTAAAAGAACGACTCACAAAGTGAATTTTTGAATTACTTTGGATTGTTACCTGATAAGACTGGAAAAAAAATTGATGAAAAACCCAAAATAGCAACAGGAATCAATGAAACAAATTTTGACCACTTCATATAGGCTATTTATTTAGGAAAAAATGCTTTTGTAACAAATTTCATTCGGTATAATTTGTACCTTTATTGTAATGTATTTTTGTTGGTCAGTTGTCTACTAAATAAACAAAAATAATGAATACATTTTAGGTTATGAATTACAGTATCCCAGTTATGAATTACAGTATCGCAATACTACTTGATATCGTGATACTTCAGCTGATATAGTATCGTAAGATTAATTAATGGTATCACAACAACCCTATAGCCTAGTGGTTAGTGCGTCAACATATAGCAAAGAAGTACTCAAGGTGACACAAGTTCGATTCCCGGCTCGAGGTCCTTTGCTGATCCTTCCTCTTTCTCTGCTCCCCTCACTTTCCTGCTCGTAATCTCCACTGTTCTGTACATTAAAGGTGAAAACTCTGAAAATAATTATTATAAAAAAACTAATTAGGGGAAAATATAAATATGAGTTAGTCATTAACTGTAGAATCACTTTGACAGGATCATTTGAATCAATGAGTTTTTTGACTTGAGAACGCATGCAATCGTGTCTGTCCAGTTCACTAATGGATTATCAGGTGTGATTTGTGAACCAATTTAACCGGTTAACTGATACATTTTTCCACTTGTACTTGTACCATCTTTATTTCTCCTCAGGTGAATTTCACATATCAGTTCCTTCGCAAGAAGTTCTACATTTTCAGTCAGTTCATGTACGACGAGCACATCAAATCCAGACTCATCAAAGACATCCGATTCTTTAGGGAAACCAAGGATCAAACCGACCAAAAGGTAATTTGGTCTCCGTTGTAGTCTCATTTTTTGTTTAAGCGATATTACTTTATGTTGACATGTGTGCTGTTTAGTACCCGTTTGAGCGAGCAGAGAAGTTCAACCGTGGTATCAGGAAGTTGGGTCTTACTCCAGATGGTCAGAGCTACCTGGACCAGTTCAGACAGCTAATCAGTCAGATCGGTAAGAGGATTTTAAACACATCTAGGAATCTTTTCTGTTATCTTATTGTCAACTTTGTTGTACATGTTGGGATGCTTTAAGGAACACTTCACAAAAAAAGGCTTATTTTAAGTCCCCTAAAGTTAAACAGTTAAGCTTTACCATTTTTTGAATCCATTCAGTCGATCTCCAGGTCAGGCGAGAGCACTTTTAGCATAGCTTAGCATAGATCATTGAATCAGATTAGACAATTAGCATCTCACTCAAAAGTGCTCAGAGATTTTTCCTTTTAAAAAGTTTTATGCTTCTGTAGTTACATCGTGTACTAAGACAGATGGAAAATGAATAGTTGCAGATAGGGCTAGGAAATCTACTTTCGTCCAGCGTAATTAACAAGGTACTTTGCTGCCATGTTATAGCTGCAACTGGTGCAATATTACACAGCACCCAAAATAGTTTTGAATCATCTCTAACAAATGTTAGAAAAAAAAGAATCATGAAGCGACTCAGAAATTAGGAAAATACATAGTTTAACAAAAATGATTAGACATGTTAGTTTGATATTAAAGAAATATTCCAAGTTTGTGTGAAATCAAAATGTATAATGTTTATTTTTCTAGCTTACGTTGTTCTTTAAGTGAACGATAAAGCTGTGCAAGTTAATACACAGAAATAAAAAAATAATAATAATCTTCAATCAATCTTTTGCGTTTGGAGTGGCAGTTCTTCTCTGTTGACATCAGTTTGACGACTTCAACAGCCACCATATTCTTAACCACGCTCCTCTAACCGTTAGTTTGCTATGAGGGAATGATGCGCAAAAAAAATCCCTGCCCACTACGTAATATACAGTTTCAGTTAGAAGTACATCAACATACTGAAATTAAAGTCTCAACAACTTCTGGTTCATGCAAACTTTAAAACACTAAAGCAGAACCCATAAAAATTTAGTTGAAAATCTCAAAAACTTGATTTAGAAATAGATTACGTGTGTACTGCTAGATACTTTCAGCTAAATAAGCGTCTCTATGCACTCATATAACAAAAATTAAAGCAGTCAATTCAGTTATCTATCTTGTCTTCCAGGCAATGCGATGGGTTATGTGCGCATGATTCGCTCAGGAGGCCTGCACTGCTGCAGCAGCGCTATTAGGTTGAGCATCACCTTTACTATACACAAACATTAATACCTATAGCATCCTAATAATTGATTATTACTACATATATAATGTCTTAAAGGGATAGTTCACCCACACTGTACATTCATTCATTCATTTTCTTCTCGGCTTAGTCGCTTTATTAATCAGGGGTCGACACAGTGGAATGAACTGCCAACTTATCCAGCATATGTTTTACACAGCGGATGCCCTTCCAGCTGCAATCCATCACTGGGAAACACCCATAAAAACACAGGCCCCATTTACACTAATACGTTTTAGAATTAGTGTAAACTAAGAGTGTGTGTGTGTGTGGTGACGTGATGTGCGTTTTCAGCTGTGTAATGTAGACGCAGAACTGAAATGCTGGGTAAAACGCTAGTGTGAACGTGGATGGTTTTCATTCTAAAACACCGTTTTAAAACTAAAACATACTAGTGTAAACAGGGCCTCGTTCACACACATACACTACGGACAATTTAGCTTACCAAATTCACCTATAGCGCATGTATTTGGACTTGTGGGGGAAACCGAAGCACCCGGAGGAAACCCATGCCAACATGGGGAAAACATGCAAACATCCACACAGAAATGAAACTGACCCAGCTGAGGCTCGAACCAGCAACCTTCTTGCTGTGTGCCACCCCATACACTTAACACTTTAAAAATCCTTGTAATAATTTGCACAAACTCATTGGAAGTAAATTTTACTATCTTATATCAATTAACAATTAACTTGTCAATATCATGTCAAATTTACTTATTGTTTAACCTAACACTCCTAAATTAATTAAAGGTAATTGTCTTTCATTTTAAATCCATATTTATCTTTCTTTAAGTTTAAAAATGGATTAGTTACTTTACTTTAAAGTCAACTTAACTTAAATTGCACATAGTTTGTTTGCTTAATAATTTGAATGTAACAGGCTAACTCAATTTATTAAGTAAAGCCAACAAATCCCTTTTTACAGTGTAAAAATTTAAATTCCGTCATCATTTACACTTGTCCAAACCTGTATGAGTTTCTTTCCTCTGTTGAACACAAAGGAAGATATTTTGAACAATGTTGGAAAAACAACAGCTGTGACTTCAATTGTGTTTTTGTTCCTATTATGGAAGCCCATGGCTGCTTCGTTCAACAAGAATGTCTTGTTTTGTGTTCAGCAGAAGACAGAACCTCATAAAAGTTCAGAAGTGAGTAAAGAGGGAGGGAATGTTCATTCTTGGGTGATCTGTCCCTTTAAATATCTATACACACATTACACACAGAGGGTATGAACATTATAAAAGTCTTTTTACGAAGTATTTAGCATGGTATTCACGCTGAAATGTCTTCCAGGTTTGTTCCTGATCTAGAGGACATTGTGAACTTTGAGGAGCTGGTGAAAGAGGAAGGCCTTTCTGAAGAGACCCAAAAAGCCGGCAGGTACTGGATATCACCTCATGTCACTTAATCAGCATCCTTATCACATGCCAGATTGTAAACGATATGGGAAACCATTAATTAAATTTAATAAAAACAAATGATGAATTTAAAAAGTCAACTGGATCTGCGGGGAGGTCAAGCCAGCCTCTCCTTAACCCCTGTGGCTCTGCGCTGGTTGTGGAAATTCAAAATTGACCCAAAAACTATTACGATTGGCTAAGATTGGCAAGGAAAATTCGAAAAAGTGCATTAACCGGCATACTAAGAGCCACGGAAATTAATAAAAAAATAAATAAATAAAGTAAACAGCCAAGGCTAGTATTACAATTAAGCCATGAAACGTTTGTCATTTATTTGAAAATAATGATTAAATCCATTTTCCCAGAGATGGGTTGCGGCTGGAAGGGCATCTGCTGCGTAAAAACTTGCTGGATAAGATGGCAGTTCATTCCGCTGTGGCGACCCCGGATTAGTAAAGGGACTAAGCTGAAAAGAAAATGAATGAATAAATTGATATTGAAAACAATACACACAATATTGTAATCTTAAAATTAGAACAATTAAAAATAAATAATTTTAAAACTTTAATAATAATAATAATACAAATGCTGTAACGATGATAAATTAAAATATAATAAAATGGCTATGATAAATCATAAATTTAAAAAAAGTTAATACGTTAATATAATAATAATAGTAAACAATACTGCACAATGATGATAAAATATAACAAAATGGAGAAATAATAAATCATAAATATTCATTCATTCATTCATTCATTTTCTTTTCAGCTTAGTCCCTTTATTAATCTGGGGTCGCCACAGCAGAATGAACCGCCAACTTATCCAGCATATGTTTTTTACGCAGCGGATGCCCTTCCAGCTGCAACCCATCACTGGGAAACCCATACACACTCATTCGCACACATACATACACTATGAACAATTTAGCTTACCCAATTCACCTGTACCGCATGTCTTTGGACTGTGGGGAAAACCAGAGCACCCGGAGGAAACCCAAGCAAAAGCAGGGAAAATATGCTAACTCCACACAGAAACGCCAACTGACCCAGCCGAGGCTCGAACCTACCTACTGCGCCACTGCGTTGCCCTAAATCATAAATACAAATAAGTTAAATATGATAACAGGAAAATTAATAAAACTAAATAAAAACCTTGTATTGATGAATAAAATAATTACAATAGATACATTAATAATAATAATAGTAATCAGGATTTAGTATTTATTAATCATCGCTGCATGAACGATAATAAAATAGTAACAAAAACAATATCAATAGCAACAAAGAGTAATCCAAAATGAAATATATAAAGCGTCGATAATTAAATAAAAAAACATTGACGGTAATGATAGTTATGAACAATAATATTACACAATAATTTGTCATTAATAGTAAATACAATGCATACTAAATAATATTATTAAACCATGCTGCAACAATGATTAAAAATAATTTGATAGCAATGAGCAATGATAAGTCATAAATACAAATAAGTAGGATACTAGCAAGAACATTAATAAAACTAAATAAAAATATATTGTATTCATCGATAAAATAGTCACAATAGATACATTAATAATAATAATAAGGTTTTAGTATTAGTTATCGCTGCATGAAAGATAATAAAATCAATATTAATAGCAATAACAAGAATTCATTATTAAATAAAGCATAAATAATTATTCATATTATTCATAACAATAATTCATAAATACCAAAAAATCTATATAATAACAAGAGCATTATTAAAACTCAATAAAAACATTACATTAATGAATGACAGTCAAAAACAAATACATTAATAATATATAGTAATAATAATCAGGTTTTAATATTTATTATTTATCACTACATGAAAAATAATAAAATAACAAAAACAACAATAATAGCAATAACAATAATTCATTATTACATAAAGCATCAATAATTATTTATATTGTTCACAACAATAATTCATAAAAACAAACATTTATGCATTTATAAATGACAATCAAAATAAATACATTAATAATGTAAAATAATAATAATAATACTAATCAGGTTTTAATGTTTATAAGTTATCGCTGCATCAAAGATAATAGTAATTACAAAAACAATATTAATAACAAGAAATCATTTTGAAATAAAGCATCAATAATTATTCATATTATTCATAACAATAATTAATGAATACAAAAATGGTTAATATAATGACAAGAACATTAATAAAACACAATAAAAACATATTACATTAATAAATGACAATCACAATAAATATATTAATAATATAAATAATAATAATAATCAGGTTTGAGTATTTATTAGTTATCGCTGCATGAATAATAAAATAATAACAAGAACAGAATAGCAATAACAATAATTCATAATTAAATAAGGCGTCAGTATTTATTCATATTATTCATAACAATAATTAATGAATACAAAATATAAATATAACATAAGAACATTACTAAAGCACATAAAAACATTACACTAATAAATGACAATCACAATAAATACATAATAATCAGGGTTTAGTATTAATTACTCATCATGATAAAGTTTAAATAACAATAATGATTCATTATTAAATAAATAATTATTTATATTATTCAAAACAATAACTCATAAAAAGATACATATAATAACAAGAACATTAATAAAACACAATAAAAACATATGAAGAGTTCGGATGCAAAACCTCTTTTCTTGTAAATGAGCATTTTCTATCAGGCTCCTCTGATTACGTTCAGAAGTTAATAATAATAATGCAAATATTAATAATAATAATAATGCAAATATTTATTAATAATAATAATAATATATCTTTTTAGCCAACTGGACTGTGTGCTAAGCGACCTGACCAGCAACTCTGCCGAAGGAACTGAGTACTTCAAGATGCTGGTGGGGGTTTTTGCACCAGAGTTTCGCAGCGTCAAGAACATGCACTTGAGGAACTTCTACATGATTGTTCCTCCTCTGGTGCGTCTTCGGCTCTCTGATGTGGAAATCTTCTGTTGACTGCTGTTTCTCTTGCATAACGTTATTTCTGTTCTCCCTCCCAGACCGTAAACTTCGTGGAACACTCCATCAGCTGCAAAGAAAAGCTGAACAAGAAGAATAAAGTGGGAGCTGCGTTTACAGACGATGGTTTCGCCATGGGTATGTCAGTCAATGGCTTTGTGTTCAAGATGGTTGAAACGTCATATTAACAGGGTTCCCACATTTCTTGAAAGTACTTAAATTTCAGACCTATGAATTCAAGGCCTGGAAAGTATTTATATTTCTATTCTATATTCGATATTTTTATTTATTTTCCTGGGAATAATATTTCTAAAGGAGCTGTTGACAGAATTGAACCAGATTTTGGGAAAAACCCAAACAATACAAACATAAAAATAAAACCAAACAAAAAACTCACAAGGAGAAAGTACTGAACTACTGAAATGTTTTTAATACTTTATATAAAAGGTCTTTTGGTGATGGCAGCTTAAAGACACCTCTCATATGGAGAATGAAGTCACATGAATTGCTTGGATGAGACTTTTCACTTCAACAGAGTGTAAAAATCTTGATGGTCCTGTGGGTCTCTATCAAATCTGATCTTTATTTTGTATTCTCTATTGAAGTCAGGTGATTGGCTGGGCCATTCTACCAGTTTCCTTGGCTGTGTTTTGTATCATTGTCTTACTGAAATGTCCACTATGGTTTCATCTTCATCCTCCTGCTAATGTAGATGTTGGACTGAAGCAGCTGATATTAATTTACAATGAGAAAGGGTAGAGGCTTGCTGAATAACTAGTGAGAGATTTCAGCTGCTGTCTGGACTTTCACTGCCTTCCTACACCTGCCTTTCTTCATGTGTTCAATACTTTTTCCTTGTATCAATGAATTTTATTACGCACAACTAAATTTGTAAGCTAATAAGATTTGTATTCTTTGCATATATGGATTTCTTTGGTTGTTACCAACATCCAGGGAAAATGTTCAGTTTTCCCCTTTATAGGTCCTTGAAACTACTTAAAGAGCCCATATTATACATGAAATAGGGTCATATTTAGGTTGTAAGGGTCTCCAACAACAGTCTAATATGCATGCAAGGTCATAAAACACTTTTATGGTCTTATAATCTGCATTTATTTTTACCTAATTATACCAGCGACTCCCATATGAATCGTTCAGTGATTCATTTGTTCCCAAACACCTCCTCAGCGCGAAGCTAATCTGCGCTAATTGGACCGATGACAGCCTGCTGCGATTGGTCGACAGTGACAGCCTTCAGCACGAGACAGAGTGAAATGCCCAGCTGGTAATCAACTATATAAAAGTAGTCACAGTGCACACGCGCTTCATAGTGTAAGGCTTTTTTCACACACACACACACAACCCTCCTCAGAAGAACTGGGGGAAGCGACGCGAGTCTCTCTCTCTCTCTCTCTCTCTCTCTCTCACACACACACACACACACAACGCTCCTCAGAAAAACTAGGGAAAGCGACGCGAGTCTCTCTCTCTCTCTTTCTCTCTCTCACACACACACACAACGCTCCTCAGAAGAACTAGGGAAAGCGACGCGAGTCTCCTAGCCTCTCCCTCTCCCTCTCTCACACACACACACAACGCTCCTCAGAAGAACTAGGGAAAGCGACGCGAGTCTCTCTCTCTCTCTCTCTCTCTCTCTCTCTCTCTCTCACACACACACACACAACGCTCCTCAGAAAAACTAGGGAAAGTGACGCGAGTCTCCTGTCTCCTAGCTTACGATCGCCATAGCAACGACAAACAGCAGTGGAACGCGAGCTCACAAAAGCCTTTAACTTTAAATCCGTAAACAAAGCGGCACGCGTCGCGTTTTTAACGTGGCTTACATGTGATAAGAGAATATAAAGAGTAACGGCGTGTACTGTACCAGGTTAACAAGTAACAAAACACAATAAATACATAATTTGCAAGCTAGAGTAAACGAGGCAACAATTTTAATCGCACTTACTTACACTAGTGAATAAACCTCAACCACTGACTCTTCACAGTTTCATCTTTGGGTAGAGACTGTCAATATTATCCATCTGAGCACAGCGTGACTTCATTGGACCGGCGGCGTCTGTGTGTGTGTGTGTCTAGTGTTTTTTCTGTGTTAGTGGGCGGGGCCGCAGGTTTCAAATCTCCCTGGTTTGCGTGCGTAACTACTGGCGAGGCTTGTGTTTCGTGGCTGCGTCATCGCGAAACACCTAATGACTCGTTATCAAGACGACTCGTTTGAAGCACTATGAGTCGACTCTTTTATAGATGAATCAATAGTTTTAAACACTGTACACTTACAGATTTAAGCCTTAGCTGGATATTTCACTTCACTTAGAGCTGTGTTACACACTACATGGAAGGGCATTTTCAAAAACCCATAATATGGGCTCTTTAAAACAAATTTGAAATTAAATTGGTTCATGGTGTTATTTCAGCAATTGTACTGTGCTGCTGTCAAAAAATGGAACCAGAGTGTGCGCGGGGTCTTTTAATCATCAATTATGAGAAAAAGTCTTAATAAGAGCTTTTACGAGCTCTTAAATTTTGTTCAAGCGTTGTCCATAGTGTTTGACTTCAAAAAAGCATAAATATATTTATTTTTCTCCTAATATTAACAACAGGGCAGGGGAGGGGGGGGCAGTGCCCCAGTGTCAACAAGCTTAACCCCAACCCCCTTTGGCCCCCCCTAAATTTGGACGTTTATTTTTGTCACAACTAAAACCCATGGAGAAGCGAGATTACCCATCTGTGGCAGACAGAGATATGACTGAGGCCTCTCTCACGTGCTCTCTGTGTCGCTCGCACTCTCTCTCTCTCTGCTTTCCTTGACTTTCATCAAGGGAAAAATCAGCACATCAGTTTTCCTCATTCGTCAAAAGTTAAGCCCCAAATTGACACAGCACACAGGTAATAGAAAGATTCAACTTCAGTCATTCTCATGTTGTGAAACACTATTAAAATGTCCACTGTTGATTATATTAGAATTTTGTTTTCCATAGAGATTTAAAACTTTTAATATAGGAAATTCTCGGCTATGCAGAGGCTATTATTAATCAGAAATTGAGTGTACACAGTTATACGTTATGCAGTCTTGAATTTACAAACAGCCAGGAAGTACCGGAGAACAGATGTAACACATTGAGAACATTTAGTTTTTAGTCATGCTCATGTAAAAGTCATATTCAACTCCTGTAATTTCATTCATTGTTTTTTTTTAGTAGAGACATAAAGCACGAGTCTTCAAACACATCACTATTTAAAACACATTTTTAAACATAATAGTTTAACTCATTTTTTAATAACTACTTTTTTGTCTTTCCCATGGTGAGAGTTAGGGCATAATATTTACTAGTTATTTTGCAAGATAGTTGTATTCAGATTAAAGTGTAATTCAAAGACTTAACTAGGTTATGTTAACTAGTAAAGTAAGAATAATTAGTCAAGTTATTGTATAATAACTTGGTTTGTTGTGCAGACACTCAAAAATATACAGTAAATGTTTCTTAAGGAGGCTAATAATACTGACCTTAAAATAGTTTTATTATTATTATTATTAAAATAATTTTATTCAATACAAACTGTAAGAAATAAGACTTCTTATGACTCCAGAAGAATTCTTTTTGTTTTATAAGAAATACTGTGAGAATGTCTTTGGTTTGTTAAAGATCACTTGGAAAACATAATTTAAATTAACGGGAGGGCAAAAAAATGGACTTCAACTGTATCTGTTAAAGTTTACAGGTGTAAAAATGTGCCTTGATGTACTTGAATGTTAGAAATGTGTTATTCACTATAATACAAAGTTACTTGTCAAATAAATTAACATGGAGGATTTATTTGAGTTTAAGTTAATTAGCTTGTTTGTGAAGACTGCAGAGTGATGCATGTAAAAAAATGACTTTGAATAATTGTTATAGTAGTTTGTGATGTTTAAGTGCCCCTGCCCGGCCCCTCCAATTACTCTGGTCTAGAAGAGCCACTGGCTAGGGCGCATCCAGCCAAGCTCATCCATCCAGGTGATGTCATGTAATTTGCGACAAATGTGGGAAGGTGATGTGACGCTCTCCATATGTAGCTAAACCATAGAGCGAAACAGAAGGCAAAATGGGAAAATGTAAGTTTGCGTACTCCTGGTTAAAGAAAGATACGTTTAAATAGTGGCTGAAGCATGTCGCTGAAAACAACAACGTAATTTATTCTTTCAAGCTTTGTTTCTTCCAAGCTTATCTGAGTTTTGTTGCATGGTTGTGCTCCATTGATTTATTTAACTACAACTGTTTATTAAATTAAAGGTTTGATTAGAACTTGGTGGATTTCTTCATTTAAAAATCTTACATTCAAATCTTGTATTTTATCAACATTTCAGAAACCTCATTTGAATATTACCAGTATCAAATTTTACTGAAGTTCTTTGAACATGACTTAAAAACGGTCAGATTTTCTAAAAATGACACATTGAAAACATCATCATTACTCAGACATTTAAGTCTACATATGAAGTGTAAGTGAAATGTTAAGTGCAGTAAGGACTTTCATGGTGCTACATATTCTGGTGGAATTAAAAAGGGTGCTTGATTTGAAATGAATGGTGCTTTAAAATGTCATTGAATCTGCTGTTCATTAAAGAGTGGGAACCCTTTATTAAACATTTACATAAAACGTCATGTTAAAGGTGCTGTATGCAAGTTTTTGACTCTTCTAAAGCATAAAAATGCCATGATATGTTTGTAGATATTTAAGAAAAATGCAAAGTGAACATTCTTGTCTATCTGAAAAACAATGCTGAAGTCAGATATTCTGCTTTGGAAATGTCCTTTCCATGCCAGAACGCTGTCTTTGTTTCTGTTCTTTTAACCTGCCCACTGCCACTTTAGCCAATTGTGTTGCCTTGGTGGGAAACAGTATATTTAATTCATTCAGTCAGAAAGACTCTCAAAGCATGCGTCAGTAACTGAAATGCGACCTTCAGTGGACAGTAGCAGACTCTGAAATGAGACGCAGATTCAGAGTTCCACAGGAGGTTATTAATTAGCAAATAATATAAATATTACGAACGTAAACATTAGGTTAGTAGGTTACATTATAACCTCATGTCCTAACAACACACTACGTAACGAGATTTTCACTGATAAGCCTACATTTTACTCTACAAATCGCCCTCCAAAACCACACTTTATAAACGCGCACTAGACAACATCAATCACATAACATTCACTTAACAGCAGGTTGTCGATATTTGTCTGCCCTGAACCGTGTCCGTGAACACACCAATGACGTAAACCTTTCTGCGTGAACAGGGTACACAGAGTTTTGCATATTTTGACAGGCAAGGTTGGACAGCCAATTGTAATGTTCGGGCCAAATGTTTTGATTGGACAAACTTTTCTTGGTCCTAAAGCTTCCACAGGATATTAAAATAGATGTTAATACATTTGGACCACTTCATTTAATGATCGCTATCAAGATGCCAAAAGATTTTCAGTATAACACAATCTATTGTGCCTTTAAGTATTTAACAGACACTTTTATCCAAAACAACATATAGAATAGGAATGAAGCAATTCATCGCTTTGGAAATGTCTGTGCATTGGGTTAAATATCAGTTCACCCAACAATCTACATTTGGATATTGATTACTCAGTCCTCATGTAGTTCCGAAACCCCTAAGACCTTCATTCATCTTCAGAACACAAATGATATTTTATAAAATATATTTTGGATCCCTCTCTCTCTCTCTCTCATCATTGTATTTAATAGGTTTTTTTTTTTTTTTTTTGAATGATTGGATTGGAATGAATGACAAGGGTTTCATTAAAAAACAGATATTTCTTTTTTGGGTGAACTAACCGTTTAATTTTTTTGGTGTAGTTGGGTGTTTGCAGAGAAGCAGCTTCTTAAAAATTCTGAAGGTTTTAGAGATTCAAAAGAGTGATTCATTGCAGATGATATTTCTCCTAATATTAACAAAAGGGCAGGGGAGGGGGGCAGTGCCCCAGTGTCAACAAGCTTAACCCCAACCCCCTTTGGCCCCCCTAAATTTGGACGTTTATTTTTGTCACAACTAAAACGCCATGGAGAAGCGAGATTACCCATCTGTGGCAGTCAGTGCTCTTGTCTGCAATATTCATAGACATTTTCCGTATTTTCCAGGAGTTGCTTACATCTTGAAGCTTCTAGACCAGTATCAGGAGTTTGACTCCCTCCACTGGTTCCAGGCTGTAAGGGAAAAGTATGTGAAGGAAATGAATGCGGTGGTGAAGGAGCAGAACGTTCAATCCACTAGCCAAGATGAGAAGCTCATGCAGACCATGAACCTGACCCAGAAGAGACTTGACGTATATCTGCAGGTATGAGAGCATCTTCATCGTCTTCAACAATAATGAACGTCACCTTGTTTATTGACATCTTCTCTTTGTTTGTAGGAGTTTGAGTTGCTGTATTTCTCACTGAGCAGTGCTCGGATCTTCTTCAGAGCTGATAAAACAGCAGCAGAGGAGACCCAGGAAAAGAAGGACAAAGGTTGGTTGATGGATCCGTCTTGAAGTTGTGTTCTTGAAGATTTACCATCCTGCAAGATCAGCTTCAACTCTGATAAAACACTTCTAAACCAGCTAATTAGAATCTACAGATAGGTGTGTCGGAACTGAATATTGCAGGAAAGATCTCCAGGAAAAGTTAAAGTTTTTCTGTTAAAGAATTAGTTCACTTCCATTTTTTTGGATAACTTACTCACCCCCTTGTCATGCAAAATGTTTATTTCGGTCATTCCTCGGTCAAAAAAAATTTTTTTTTTTTCAGTAAACATTGCAGGATTGCTCTCCACTTTCATGGTGTTCAATGATTTGATATTCAAAAAGTCACCATGCGTTCATTGTGTTTCATCTTTTAAGGCGCAAATAATTTATAATAAATGAAAAAAGGCTCACAGTGGCTTCTCCGACCTCAGCAAATGACATTTTGTCTTTTTGGAAGTTTCCACCAATTCATCAGGAAGTGACATTTCTGTTGTCTTTGACTCAATGGATGAAAATCAATCAATCTATCGATCTATCCGATAGATAGATGCATGAATGAATGAATGAATAAAATGTTCCTGAATGAAATTGAAAGTGCCAAACTGCAGTTAAAGTCGACAAATTAAAAATGAAAAACCCGAAGTTACACGAAACTCTGAAGGAAATGTGGATAGCCTGGTGACGCAATGACGTTAATCGAATTATGTGCTATAACATGAAAAACAGGGTTATGAAAGGAACATTCAAAAAGCAACTCATGTATACACTTTAATCATACTTTCTTCTTATACAGATTAAGACAAATAATTAATGATGTCCATGTAAATGTAGTCAATGTTATTCATTATGTGAACAGATTAATCTAAGTTATTCCACTAAGAAAAAAAAGGTTGTTTTGGTAATATTCAAAGTCTGACTATTTGGTCCTACGGTTTTCTCTGATGTCAGTTTGATGGATTTAGCCAGAAAGATTCTCAATCACACCCCTCTTATCATTAGTTTGCTACAAGGAAATTATGCTCAGAAAGAAAGCCCTGCCCCTACTTAATATTCTGTACGCCTTGGAGATGAGTAAAAACATCTATAAATGTCTTGACTAGCATAAGGCACAATTTTGGGCTGTCAGTGAAAATCTGTTTGACCAAAAAATAGATTAGTCATCAAATAGACAGTAATGAATGAATGCACCTACACACACTGCAAGATTGGTTATAGAGTGGTTTGATGAACATGAAAGTGAAATTGAACATCACTTATGACCTGCACGGTAACCAGATGTGAATATTATTGAGCTACTTTGTGGTGTTTTGGAGGAGCAAGTTAAATGTTTTCCTCCACCAGCATTGCGTAGTTATTTGGTCACTAATCTGCAAGAATGGTTCAAAATCCTTCTGGCCACAGTGCAGAACTTGTCATTCCATATACATGTAAAGTCTGTTGAATATGATGTTTAGTCTATTTTTGGTCTATTTGTTAGACGCCTATTAGATTTTCATTGACAGCCTAAATTTAGCCTTTTTGAGACTTCTGTTAAACATAAAATTTCTTTGGCAATTGGTTTCTTAGTGGGTGGTATTATCAAAAATGTTGATATCGGTGCATTCCTAGTACAGTAAAATTTACACATTAAAAACTTTTTCCATTATAGACACTAATTTAATCTTTATTTTCAGAGGAAGGTGCCAAAACTGGTCCTGTTTCCTCGACAGCTGAGGGCTCTCCTGGGGAACCTAGTGCCAAGTAAAAGCACCAAGCAGATTGAATAGTATAAATCACTTTAAGGACAAGGACTTGTTCCAGAGGAGGTTACAGATATTGACCCTTCAGCCATTATGCTTATGGAGTCTGTACAGCATCATTTTTGGCTAGACGCTGCCTACTCACATTCAACTGGAACTGACTGTGGAATCGACCATTGCATCGTTTTTAGACCTTGATTGTTTTATGTATCTTCAGTGACCTTCATCAGCAGTTATGTTTTCCATAATGATTTGTGGTCACGTAAATTAGTAGATGGTGTCTGTATTGTTTTTTTTGTTGGTAACATCTTGAATATTAGGCACAGATATTTTTATATGACAAATCAATCTTGTGGATAGATGTTTTAGATAGAGAAATGTCAAACTCAGCAAGATGATTTAAAATTCACCGTAATGTTTTGTTTTCAAACCCATATGATGATAATTCAGTGAAATTATTAGAAACTAGAAATTATTTTTAACAAACTACGACAAATTTCTTTTCCATACAATGAAAGTTAATGGAGATCATTTCGGTTCCCTTCGACTTTCATTTGTTCTTTAAAAAAATAGAATTAAAGAAAGTCAAACAGGTTTTGAACAAGTAAATGATGGCAGACTTTTAATATATCTGGGTGAATTATACTTTCAATGTTGATTTTGTAAACAAACATGCCACTTTTTTTGGAAATGGGCTCATTTTAGAAGACCCCTGCAGTTAAACTATTGAGTTTTGCCATTTTTAAATCCATTCATCTGATCTCTGAATCTGATGGGAGGTTTTTTTTAACTTAGCTTAGCATAAATGGTTGAATCGGATTAGACCATTTGCATCTTTTGTATTTCTTGAAAGAGTATAATTTAAGTGAAATTCTTATGGTCTAATCTGATTCAATGATTTATGCTAGGCTAAGATAAAAGTGCTCTTGCTGGGACGTCTTCAATTCCAGTTGAAACAGAATATTAAGTAGGGGTGGGGTTTTCTTTTTGAGTTAAGCCTCATTCACACTGAGTGACTCGCAGCAGCAAATTTCAACAGAGAGTCCATGACTTCCAGCAACCTCCATCTACGTGAACAACAGCGACTGTTGATGACCAGGTGGGCATGTCGAGTGACACGACAAAGTTGAGAAACCTTCAACTTTCTTGAGCGACAGCCAATGAAGCACCAGTAGACCTCACGTGATCCTCTGGTTGTATTCTCCGTGCTGTTGACCTACACAGACCTGTTTGCAGCATGTCGCCATCGAGAGCAACAGGCAGCTACAAAGTCGCTGCTAGTGTGAATGAGGCATTACTCTTCTAAGAAAGTCAAAACACTTAAAAAAAAAAAAACTATACATATATATATTTTTAAGCGATATGCTAATGGTCTAATCTGATTCAATTATTTATGCTAAGCTAAGATAAAAGTGCTCCTGTCAGACACAAAGATCGGCTGAGTGGATTCAAAAATGCTAAAACTCAACTAACTCAAGTGGACTTGTAAAATGAACCTACTTCCAAAAAAAAAAACCTGTTTAAAATAGAATTCTATAGTTCTCTTTTCATCCAGAATACTAATTTACTAATTTCAGAGCTGAATCTTATTGTGAATGATCTATAACATAGAATGTAGCACACATTGTTCAGTCTATTTGTGCTGCCTAAACAGAAAAACATCAATCATCCTTGAGCACTGTGATGGAAGTTGAATTGCACTTGCCTTAAAGCTGCTGCTGTCTTTCAGTATTCAGAGTGATCGACTAGAGCACTACACAGCAGTTTCTTCATTCCATCCGATTGATTCCTCTTTGCCTATTTTGTAAGCAGTCGTGTTGTATATTACCTCATTAACCTCATGGCATCTATATTAAAAGACTTGGAAAAGAAGCAAAGGGTTAGTTCTTAATCATGCTTAAAGCGCGCTTTCACACATACACACACCCTTCCCACACAGAGTCCAAACACTGGTTCAGGAAAGCCGTTCTGCTTTATTACAAAGAAAGGGAGCTTTAAAGGTGGTCAGAAAATACAAGATTGGTCTGTTTTTCGTACTATCGGTTTTCCCTTTCCTACGAAATGCTTCTATTCAAATAGCTGCAGCTGAAATGTCTCCACCCCCTTGTTTATTTATTTTTTTGTGTTTTGTTTTGTTTGTCGCAATACAGATGTCCCCAAGTCAGTCAAAGTCAGGCCTTCCGCACGTCACCTTTATTCGTTTCGTTGAATTGGTCTTTTAAGTGCACAGGGTAACAAACGTGATTCCCCGTCTGGCAGCTCAACATACTGTTCACTAAATTGTTTTTTTTTTTTTTTTGTCTTTCGTGTTTTTACTTCTACCACATAATGCCATTTCTGTCACCTCCTAAAAACGAGGTCAAGCATAGTTACTTCTTCCAAAATAGACGTCATGTATATATATATATAGATACATCTATCTATATATATCATATATATACACATTCATACATACATATCTTTATTCATGTGATGTCAAAAAATTAAAAAAATGTACACGTTTATTACAAAATCGTAACAAAGACTGAAAAGGGTTTGTAGTCATTCTGGAACAATGTTTCTCGGTAAGCTCACAACCACCTGGTCCAGAGGTTGTGCCCAACAACGCTCACTGAAACAGTCTGATCGGGATTTATTGAAGCTAAGCAGTAAACAGCTCGGGATGAGGAACGCAGGTGGATGGAGCAAAAGGAATGAAAATATGTTGGGGGAAAAAAAGGGTAGAGGGTTGGGGGGGGGGCAAAAAAACAAACCAAAATAAAAAAAAGCACCTCCATGATGTTAATGACAGGGCTGTGCGTCCTTCCAGACACCGACGGGAACGGAGCGATTGTTTTTATTTCCCCCACATTAAAACAAAAGCAGAAAACAATTTTTGTGTTCTTTTATTACTAAATAGTGCAACAATGAACATTGCATTTTCTTTTGCCCTTGTGTATTCACATGTATTGGATTTGTCTTTGTGTCTGTCCTGTTGGTTTTCGCAGTGCGCTTCGGAAAACAAAGCGCAAGCCGCGTTGTTTTTTTCTTTTTAAATACCAATGGTTGTGTTTGTGTGCTGTACTGCAACTTCAAAGACTCCAGGCAAACACCAAAAGGGGCTTTCCATCAGAGGAGTAAACAAAACATTGACCCTGCTCGAAATGAAATGGAGGGAGAAGAAGAAGAGAAAAGAAAAAGGGGATTTTAAAAACAGAATGAAAATATATAGAAGTTTTGTGTTCGGGCAGCACATAATTTGTAAGGCAGGGTCCCTCCCCACCAGTTCTTAAGGTGGAGACCCCTGCCACCCCCCCTCCCCCTCCCGCAGTCCTTGTCCAGACAGTTGAGGAATAAAACCAGGTTTTTTGTGGTCGGGCAGGTCGGCTGGCTGTCTCTGGCCAATCGCTCCTAGAGCTGATGGGCGCTGACGGACTCCGCTTCAGAAGGCCTGCTGGGCCGGATTGTAATTGAAGGTTGTTGGCACGTGAGGCCGCTCTTCTAGCTTGTCGTATTCAAGGTGAAACTCCTGAGAAGACCAGAGGAAAGAACACAGCTGATGCCCAGCCATATTTACAGATAGAAAAACAACTGCCTTCAGAATAATGATCAGCATTGACAAACAACTCATCAATTGGGTAATTAGCTACTTTAGTTTACTATTCTGAAGTTGTGATAGTCTTTCTACGATATTATGATGTATAGCTGAGTGAACACACTTTTTGAATGAGTAAGTTTAAAAAAAAAAAATAAATGTTGGACTGGACTATACCAGTTTGTTACTGATGTAACTAATGCCACATTTCCACTGAGTGGTAGTTTAGTATGGTTCGGTACAGGTCACCTTTATCAGGCTTGTGTCTTCACTGCCAAATGGTACCAATGGTAACCTTCTGGTCGGCATGATGTATGACGGAAAGCTGCAGCTGATGTCATTCTCGCTTGAAGTTCACATATCGTATGGGAATCACTTCTTACTAAACAAATGCTTAATATACATAAATACTTGTATATAAATAAATGTTAATTACGAACCTTTCTACAAACAGGATTTGATTATAGCTGCAGATCAGTGATAATGTGAAACAGCCTACTGTAACGTCTGCGATTAAATGCATTATATAAAAAACTAAATCATTATGAACACATAAAAAGCCTTAGTCTCAGAAATGTTACCAATTACAACAAAAAGCATGCAAAAAGGCCTTTTTTGGGTTCATAAAAAATATGAAACGTAAGCTATACAGTCAGTACAAACCTCTCATCCTTATTCTTCACCAGCACATGTAACGTTAACCTCTTGTTAAAAGGTAATTCCGTCATTCCGAGTTCATAATAGTCCAAAAGGTGATGATAATAGTTAAACATGGCAGTTTTTTCATGCTTTAGGTTGCTTCTCCTCTGTGTTTTCGCACTTCACTCTCATGTTTGTCCATTTCTGAAACGATGTCGCACTACAATAATCACATGAATGTTGTTATTATTATGAGCTCAAGTTCATGATTTCCAATATAGAAATGGGCGAGCGATCGCAAATAGTGCTCTCTAGAAAAAAGTCAAACCGCTCGCACTTTTAGACCGCCTTATAAACAATGGGACACGTGGCAGACTCTGCTCTTCTTCTTGGCTTTGTGGCTGTTCATCAAGACGATGACAAGGTTTGTTTAAGCTCGGGTCGACCATAGCTTGTTATTATATGTATATATTATTACTGTGTAATGTCTCGGCTGTGCATTTAAAAATGGCGCTTCTGTGTTTTCATTCTCCTGGCTTGTTGCACACGCTAGTGACATTTCTCTGTAAACCAATAGCATTCAGCTACACGTCTAGCTCCGCCTTTTGGTACCCTTTTGTAGTACGGTTTGCTTTTTGGTACCCTTTTGACTGTGGAAACGGACATAAAAAAGTACCAAACCATGCGGTACTGTACCGTACTACTCAGTAGAAACAGACCATAAAGCAGCTTTTCCATTGCACGGTGTGTTACAGCTCTGCTCGGTGTGCATTTTCACTGCAGTTTGGCTGGGATTATCGTTATAGTCGTGCCTCATATACTGCCATAAGATCCTGAAAACATTATCATTCCAAGGCATTCACTCCTCAGCTACCAACAAGAGGAAAATCTTGAGTTCTTCTACTGACCACAATGATGCCATTTCAGGTGTCTTTTTGTTGTGGTATAAAACAGTTTAGTCGTGCAAACCAACATATAGCAGTAGCTGCAGCTGACTATTTAAACATCGCGGGTTTGGCGTCTTATATCACAAAACCAATGATGATGGTAGTGACGATTATTCTGGACCAATCGGTGATCAGCAGTCGGTTTGTCTAAGATTTTGGTAATAGGTAAGGTTCTGAGTGAGGTTGCAAGTGCCAGGTACAAAGCATAGAACACAGAGGAAAATTTCCCAAAAAGTGAGGCGTACTGAAATGTACTGTACCACGCAATGGAAAAGCGCTTTAAGACACACCATTTAAAAATAAATAAAAATGAGATGTGCACAGATAAACCATTTATAATAATTACTGCAATATTATGTTTTGATTTCATAGTGACTTTGATCATGATTTACCTTTTGTTAAATTGAGAAAACGCTTACATGTATAAAAATATATCCATACATTCAATAAACATTTATTAATATTAATAATAATTAATTTATAATGGTAATTAAATTACAACTTTAAAGTAGTTTAGGTGGATTAATGCTTCTATGCTTGATATTGCCTTTTCAATTAATCCTAACTTTTACTTTATAATACACATACACTCAAATTTCATAACATATCTTGCTTAAACAATTTTTTTAACCTTTATTTTTAATCATTCTAAATATATATATGAATAATTCCAAAAACAGTTTTCAACATAAAATATAGTTCAACAACAACACATTATTAAAAGTATAAAGATTGCATTTCATTTATGTAACCCTGTCTTATGTAGCCTAGGTATAATTTTGCCAATAGTCAAAAAGACATTGAATAGGTCAAAATTATAGATGTTGTAAAGTAAAGATCATATGCCATCAAGATATTTTGTAAATTTACTAAAGTCACTATATTAAAACAACATTTTTTATTAGTAATTTGCATTTCTAAGCACCTAATATATGGCCTGTTTCTACTGAGTGGTATACATAGAGAGCTCAAACAAACCTTGTCGTCGTTTTGCCAAAGCCAAAAAAAAAAACTGAATCTGTGACCTCTTGTTGCTTACGAGGCCGTCTAAAGTATGAGAAGTTTTTGCTTTTTCCAGAGAGCTTGCGATCGCTCGCCACACATATTTTTATTATTATATTATAATAATGTGTAAATGATTATTAAAGTGCTTCTGACATCCGATCTTTTCAGAAACGGACAAATGCGAGAGTGAAGTGTGAAAAAACAAAGGAGCAAATGATTCTTTCAGCAACCTAAAACATGAACAAACTGCCATGTTTAACTATTATTATTACTTTTTGGACTATTATGAACTAGAAATTACCAATTTACCTCTTAACAAGATGTTAACGTTACATGTGCCTGTGAAGTATAAGGATGAGAGGATTGTACTGACTGTGTAGCTTGTTTCGTATCGTTTATGAACCCAAATAAAGGCCTAAATGTAAGTTTTGGGTATTTGTAATTGGTAACATTTTAGAGACTATAAATCTCTGTATGTGTTCATAAATGTTTTATTTTATATAAATCACAGACGTTACAGTGGGCTATTTCACATTATTGATCTGCAGCTATAATCAAATCATGTTCATAGAAAGGTTAGTAATAAACATTTATTTATATACAAGTATTTATGTACATAAAGCATTTGTTTAGTAAGAAGTGCTTCTCCTATGATATGTGAACTTCAAACGAGAATGACGTTGACGGCAACTTTCTGTTGTCGGTACCATTGGTACCCTTTAGACAGTGGACACACAAGCCTAATAAAGGTGACCTATACTGAACCGTACCATACTGTCCCACTCAGTGGAAACGAGGCATAAGGCGATATTCTCGGTATTCAGATTTTTTGAACACTCAAATGACAGATTTTCAAACAGTTGTATTTCGGACAAATATTGTCAAATAGTTGTCAGTGGAAAGCTTATTTATTCAGTTGACAGGTGGTATATAAATCTCTTTTTTCACTGACACTTATGCCTGGTTTTGTTGTTCTGGGACACATATTTAAAAATTTGTACAATGTCCTGTCCTCTAGACATTTATGTGTGTCTATTACTGACACTGTATTTTGTTACAATATAAATTCACCCAGCTGCCCACAAAAAGAAAATTGAGCACAAATAAGTAACAACAGCAAAAGCACTATCAGCAACTGTCTGTAGCTCAAAACAAAAATGGAATAAAGGACAGTGAATTCAGTATGTTTACCTTAGCGACCTTCCTCCAGTTATGACAATCGAAGAAGTAATATGTTCCTCTCTCGTAAGTGTTGGTCTTTAGCGTGGGCTCCATGCCAGGTGCTCTTGTGATCCAAACTCTTTCCTCTTTATGGTACCGCCAGTCCCGGTTGAAGCTACGGTACAACAAAACCTTCCATTTAGCCTCTCCATTTCCACCTGTGGTTACTTACCAATAGAAATTTCAAGCAAGAAAGACTGAATCAGCTGGACGTACAGCTCAACGGCAGCGAGGAGTTGTAAGAGGTCTCCTCCGTTCATGTAGTAGAGGTAGAACAGCAGGTCTTCACCATATCGCCCCAGTTTTATTGCAGCCAGCTAGAGAAGGAAAAAAAAAAAAAAACAAACAAAAAGGACATTATGAGATCAGCTAGGTCAAATTATAATTGCAAAGCAGTTTTGTTAAAGTGTTCATTAGGGCTGGGTAAAAAAAATCTCTCTAATAAAATAAAATATCTATTTTAAAATAGTTTCAAATATATTTTGATTCAATATAGATTTATAGAAAGCCCTAAATTGTTTTCTATTTTCTATATTATGGGATGCCTAGGCATGAGAGAGAAAAGTGTGGCAGGAGTGGACGTTATATAATGTCAATCAACAGAGGTTTCTAGTTTCTATTTGATCTGTAAACGCACTGTACTGCTGCACATAACAGCAGCAAAGAAACACGAATAATCGCATATAAACAAGACTGATGTGGCTTTGTGGTGCAAACACCTGAATAGTCTGTGCAGAAAGAGACGCCTCAGTATATGAGTGCTGAGTGTCACTTTTGTGCCTTTTTACAACTTGAAGTGTCAAATAAATGCTTTTAATTCGAAATGCCCTTCCTGCTGAAAATTCATGTGAATAGTCAATCAAGTCTAAGGTGAAAGCAGTTTAGAGACATAATCCCTGTTTTGTCTTAAAGTGACAGCAGCCTGATAATACAATGTTTATGTTGTTAAAATTAATCAAAAAACATTAACTGCCCTTGACTGGCCGGTATATTATTCAGACAGTATGATAACCTTAGATAAAAACATCACAGTTTCACAGTATTGTGATTACTGCTCAAAAATATATTCTTTTTAAATGTCTGGGTAAAAAACTAAAAACTTTTCCCACTTTGAACACAATACATTTTATTTTGAGAAACATTTAAAGTATTTTGGAGCAGTAAACATGTCAGGCTAAATAATTCAAATGAATCATTGACTTCTGCCGTCTTTATTAGTTTCAAAAACAGGTTTCTTCATTATTTAAAATGGCATCTTTGCATATCTTTTCTGCTGGAGATTAAAAAATAAAGAAAGAAAGAAAAATAAATAAAAATAAAAAGTGACATACAGCAGGAACGGTATAGCAGAAAGTTTTGGTGGTTTAAAAAAAACTTGACTTTTCCAAACTGCGGTACACCTTGAAAATGGTTCTCGTCCCATGCCTACTTTATACCTTTATTAATATATGTACAACTTATTGGATGTGTGTAGAAACTGTGTATATCTATATTTGTGTGTGTGTCTAACTTAATTGGGGATCCACTAGGAAATCCCCCTGATGGTGTATTCACACCTGTCTTGTTTGGTTTGTTAGAATTGAACTCAAGTTCATTTCTTCCATTGGTATGTATCTTGCAGGCAGGCATAAATACAGTCATTCCAAACTGGTGTGCACCAAACAAACGGAAGGTCTTGGTCTGCTTCTAAACAAACTCTGGTATGGTTCGTTTAGGAGTGAACAGGATCCAACACATTAGCAGAAAGCCCTGTCATCATGCTCTCAGTTATCACTACTAACAAACCACAGTCCATGGCCCAATTCTAGCTCCAACAGAAGCTTATTTATAGAAAGAAGAAAAAAAAATTGTTGTTCTGTTTGACTGTTCTACGTTTGTCCGAGGTAACTAGTCTACTGTTATAACTGAAATGAGTATAATACATATTTCAATACCACGTTGCTTTCTAATTGTGAGTCTATATTTGGAATAAAAACTTGTGCAAGCAAAAAAGTTACAATATGTGGATGATCCCTCAAAGCTACATTGTTTGTCAGTAGCTGTTCTTCAGACAGCACAGCTGATGGTTGCACAGCAGACACTGCGTCACAGGAGCACAAACATTTTTTTTTCACTACACAGCTGTAACACAAGTTTTTGTTTATAATTTCTTGTTCACTTACAAAAAAAAGCAATGTGAAAGCAGTGATTTTGTTGATATTAAAAAGTGCAGTCTGCTGCACTTTATATGTTGCTAGGCAACCACAGTATCAGGCTTTTCTTCTGCATAGAGTTGAGGTTTTTTCAACTGCAGGTGCACAGAGCACTCAAAAACACAAGGCTCAGCAGCAAAACACTCTCTGCCAATAGAAACCCATTTAAAAAGTCACCTCTCACTGCAAACATGCATTTAGTGTGATTGGGGCCTAAGAAAAAAATAAGAGAGTATAAAATAGAGTGGCGTGTTCTGTTTTAATGTGCCCATGCACCTGATATAAAGTGTTTACTGAACATTATTAGAGATATCAATAGTATTTGCATTAAATCACTGAATCAAATCAAGAGCTTGCCAATCAGAATCTAATATGAACATTTGAATTTGATACCCAGCCCTAGTGTTCATTACCTCACCTTGTCCCTTATGTGAATGTTGGTTAAGTACTCTGAAGGAACATGGAAGTCTAAAAAAAATTTAAAAAGGAAGAAAAAAAAAATTTACATTCATCATTGAACATTCAAAATGCGTTGGTTATCTCTACCAGTTAAATCAAATGAACTCTTACCAATGTCTTGTGGCCGACATGGAGCTGAAGCCCAAGGAGATGCAAACTTGGGATACAGATTCCTACAAGAGAAGAATTCACAAAAAAAAAAAAAAAGAAAAAAAAAAAAAAACCAAGGTTAAAACAGAATATTTGCATACAAGAAGTCATTATTTGGCCAAAAATGTCAAAAGTATCTTACTCTGGAGAGTTAAGGTTGAGTCCTAGCGTTGTTAGGTCACTTCCTAAAGCTAGGTGAACCATCCCAGGATCTGTCTCAGCTGCCCGGATGAATGTCAAGAGTCCAATCATTCCAAACTGATCCGTCACCATTCCTGAGGGAATGTTCGTTACCTTGCCTAGAAAAGAAAAGAATGAATGTCAACTTTGATTGAGAGTGTCCTACATCTTTTGACCAATGAATTTAAGCAATTTGTAATCAACAGTATACATATGCAGAACTATTAATAAATACACACACATATACATAAATTTACACTTTAAAATATGTGTAGTACTTTTGTCATTATAATGTATTATTGTAAAAATTAATTACACTATGCATATTATTCTTATTGATATTATTATGGTGAATATAACTTCCCATATTTTACTGATCATTTAAGGGTATCTTTACATACCTAGTCTGTACCTGAGCTAGGCAAGGACAGTACAGAAAAATATACTAAAAAGCTATATTAAGGAAAAACGGGTGTGCTTGTGCATTGTTTAATGGAAGCATCTCTTGACATCATGCTCTGCACAATATTTAATTCAACTGTCATGTTTTTTTTTTAGTTTGAAAAACAGCAGTGCGTGTTGCTAAAAACCCTCACCGTCAGGCAACACCTGGATCCCTTTCTTCTGCTGGTTGTTATTCTGTGCTGATGATGTCTTGTCACCGGGAAACTTGGGTCCATCTGCACTCGAGCTGCCCTTGCCTGAAGAGTTTAAGCTCTAAAACGACAGCAAATGCCATAAACATGAGATAAAAATCAAAGCAATGAATGTAGCACTGGAAGATCTAAGAATCCTTATACCCCATCCTGCAAAACAATGTTATTTAAGCAGTCTCTCACTGAAATTGAGAAAAGATCAAATTAAGGCAATACTGACTGATTTGCTTTCATCCGTGCTCAATGTCGGGTCCTTATAATTGGGGCCGGGCAGGGCTGGGAAGTCTTCGTTGTGAATTGAAAAGTCCTGCGACTGTTCGTTCGATGGCTTTGTGACCATTCCAACTGCACACAAACACATTTTAACAAACCTTTAAGAGTCGTCATTGTCTGAACATCAAAATAAAACCACTGACCTTGGCATGCATTCACAACATATCATCCATTCAAGTATAAGCGTGCTTGGTCATAAAGACTAAGAGGGTTTCAATTTCAGCTAACTAATGGAACGGTGTAAAATGAACTGGTACCATAGGGCGCCCTTCCAGCCAGTGGATTATGCAACGGTGTAGGGTTGCCGTTTCCCTCCCTCCGACTTCTGTCTGCAAGTGCTGGGAATTCTGAGAGATCTATTCCTGTCACATTTTCACTCCCATCTGCCAAAGATAATAGTAGAGAGAAACAAAAATGATATAAGAATAAACTACTTCCTCTTTCTAGAACACACTCGTGTTTCCTGTTATGGTGCATCATCACCTCACTCACCTGTTCCGTTGAAGATGTTATTGGATAAGGAGTTCATTCCAAACCCCTGGCTCCGGCCCATTCCAAATCCTGACATACTACAACGACACACATGAGGATTTGACCCTTTTGTTAAGATCAGTCTTGATTGGCCTTATCTTGGCCTAAGGTAAAAGTTAATTCAAATAGATAATATGTATTTAAGATAAGTCACCTTTTTAATCAAAACCAGCTTTATATTGGTAATAAACAGATTTGTGAACTGAGATTCTAACATGATTCCCATGGGTCCATACATTTGCTTATAAAAACCCTTACACATCATGTAGGCCTCTCAATTGGTTAATAAGGAAACTATATAAACATAGCTCGACAATAAGCAGGACTATGGAGTCAATCTAGGGCCATATATACTTGCAAAATGAAAAAGTTTTTAATATTGAGCAAAAAATAAATAAATAAATGCAAATCTCCAAAAAAAAAAAAAAAAAAAAAAAAAAAAATGTATAAAATAAAAATCACAAAAGCTAAAATTAATTTGAGAAATAGAAATTAATTTAACAAAAATAAAGAATTGCAAAGAGAAAAGTTTGAAAAAAAATTAAATTTGCAACAAAAAAAGAACTACAAAAACAAAAAAAACAAAAATCAAGCAGTGCAAAAAAAAAGAAAAAGAAAATTTTTGCAATAAAAAAAACTATATGCGCAAAAAACAGGTTTTGAAAAGGCAATACTGTAAAAATATTTAGCAAATTTATATATATATATATATATATATATATATATATATATATATATATATATATATATATATATATATATATATATATGCAAAATATTTTTACAGCATTGCCTTTACAAAACCTGTCCAGTCAATTGAAATTGATTAGCTTTTTAGTCCACCGTGAATTTGCAATGCTGTTTTCACTTTGCACTTCACGTTTCTGCGCGTTTCATTCTGTGGCCTTGGTTTAACAAGTGGGCAGAGTCAAGGGGATTTTAGTGTTTACGATAGACCTGGACCTGCCTCCATTTAAGTGTTATCATCATTTGCTTGCCAACCGCCTTAAAACTTAAAAAAAAAAAGAAGAAGCAGGAAACATGGCTGAGCATTTTAATTGAAATAGCAGTTCTTTTTTTTTTTTTACAAATTTCATTTTTATTTCTCAAAACTTAATTTTCCTTTTGCAGTTCTTCATTTTTGTTAGCCAAAATAATTTTTATTTCTCAAAAATATATTTTCGCTTTGCGGTTTTTGGAGATTTGGGCTAGCTGACAGAAGACTTGCACTGTCAGGTCAATGGCATTTCAACGTCAATAAAATATATACATTAAATTGATCAATCATGGCTGAATTTTTTTTTTTTACTTCAACCCTCTGTTACGGTTTCCTGCATCAACATTGAAGACAAAATATTTAATTCATTTTTTTAAAGAGAGAAATATGGATTTTTAAAGATCTTTATTATTTTATTTGGTTCCCTGAATAAAATAAGGTAAAATATTAACCTATTAATAAAAATAAAAAAATTAATATGGAAAATAGCACGTTAATGTATTTTTTTTTATATATAAATTTGAAAGTACATTCAAAATAAAAAAAAATAATAATAATAGTGGTGGGCCGTTATCGGCATCAACGTGCTGCGTTAACGCGAGACTGTTATAGACTGTTAGGATATAAAAAATATATATATATATATAAAAAAAAAATTCACCATTAATTTATTCTCAAAGTTGGGTTGGGAGCTGGGTCTATTCTACGCAAGCGGTGATGACTTTCACCTTGATATTTTAGCGCAGATAGATGTGTACCTGACTGGTGAGCCGTTTGACAAAAAAGTGCGCTTCTGAATCAAATCAGCAGGATGCCCGTCTGGATCTTTCACTTACTTCGAAGACACAACTGACTATCATACCTGCCAACACTTCCGTTTTTCCCAGGAGTCACTTAGAATATTTTGTTAATATCCTTGTCTTGAGTGGAAAAGTATGGCAGGTCTGTAAAGTAACTTTGAAAAACATAAGCGAGAGAAGGCCTCCCTTGTCACAATTGCGGCAACCTGTGTTTCTATATGACCTTCTCTTTCAAAAGATTAAAAACATCTTTAAATATAACTGGACATGTTTGTGTCTTATTAAGTGATGGAATTTTTAAAATTGCCATCATTTAGGCTATTTTGATCTTTGACCGTGGAGCCTGCTGCTGATGGTGTAGTGAAATGAATAGGTATCAGAGGGCGTTCCGTGTCCAGTGTGCAAGGGGATTCACTCCTTGCAGTGGCCACGGCTTAAGGGGGAGAACAGGTGGGCAGTATAACCTTTTTCAGCACATATTTTTTGCTGAAAACCGAAAATCGGACAAAAAAAACGGTGCATCTGTACAGAAAACGTGTTTAATATTGAACATGTAGAATTCTATTTAGTTGGTTATACATTATGTAACATGTAGAATTGATTTATCCTCATATTATACTTTAAAGATAATCTGATAACCAGTCTAACACAGTGTCCTAACAACATGCGACATGACAAGATTCCAGCAAAAAGCAATTTGGCTGTCTGGACCAAACGTGACCCAACATGACAGAAACATTTAAATACCATTTCGTTTTGAGTGCAGTGGCTGGTAAAAGCTTGTAATCTAATTAATACATATTAAACCTCTTTAACATTATTTATAAGCTTCTGAGTGACAGATGTTGTTGGTTTGCACTGTTTGTTGGGTCACAGTTCTGATTTTTATTTTCAAACAGTCTGCTGGTCATTTTATTTTCAAGATCTGAGATGAACTATCTGCTGCTGTTTTAAGTAGTATGGCATTAAATGTCATGTAAAACATTATTCAAACTCACAATGGTAGCATTTAACAATGAATAAAGCACACAATCTGTACTTAAGGTGATAATCGCCATAGTTGTTTGCGCTTTTGTTTTGCTGCAGAAATAAAAACGGTTTCCAAAATAGAAATTTTGCACATCGCAGATGGAAAAAGACAACCTTTTGCATGTTGCGGCACCACGTGTACTTAGGACACTACTTTTCTGTGCATATAATTCCAAAATATAATAATAAAATAAAACAAACTTCCTAAAATGACTCGTTTACACTCTGCGATGTATGTCTAGACTTACCTGTTGATGGTGAATGGCTGGCGTGCTGGCTGCTGCTTGGGCATGCAGATAATGCTGGGAGAGCTGCGGTTTGGGCTGCCCAGGCCAGAACTGCCCATACTGTTGGTCCTGCCGCTCATACCCATGCCCTGCCCTACCTGCGAGCTCATCATGTTCCTGGTGTTCATAGGTAGGATCCCCCTGTTGAACATCATCAAGATTGGGATTTAAAGGGACAGCTCGCAAAAGAATGAAAGTTTCTTCACCATTAACGCACACACAAATGGTCACAAAGCTTTATGAGTAAGAGTTGATACACTAGAATTCCTAGACTTCAAAGTACATTTTTGTTTGCATGTATGACCTAATGATCCATGTAATGTCTATGAATACATGCTAAATAATAAAAAAAACACATTTAAATTGACTTTACCATAAAGTACATGACAATCCGTGTAGTTTACAATTAGGCATGGAACGATAACCGTTTTCAAGGTATACTGCGGTTTGGAAAAGTCAAGGTTTTAAAACTGTCAAAATTTTCTGCTATACCATTCCTGAGGTATGTGTACGATTTTTTTTGTTTGTTTTTTAGGACAACAATAACTCCAACAGAAAAGATGCTGTTTTAAAATGTAAAAAAAAATCTGTTTTTGAAACAAATCAAGACCGCAGAAGTCAATAATTCAATTAGCCTGATATGTTCACTGTTCCAAAATATTTGAAATGTTTCTCAAAATAAAATATATTTTGTGGTCAAATGGAAAAAAACTTTTAGTTTTTTTACCCAGACAATTAAAAAGAACATATTTTAGAGCAGTTATTGTTAATCACAATACCGTAAAACGTTGATATTTTTATCCAAGGTTCTCATACCGTTAGAATCTTATACCGTCCATGCCCATTTACGATACAAAATAACATTTCTTTAGATAATGTTTACATAACAATAATGTGAGAGCTTGTGACATAAATATTATTTTATCTTTATATAAAGAAAAGGGCTGTAACAACTAACCCTACCCTTAAGCGTCATTTATACAAAGAATATTAGAATGACAGAAATTTGCTGAAAACTAAATTTCTCGTCGAACTGCAGTTCATTTCACAAAATGACATAGCTGTAAAAATATATATATAGCTTAAATAAATTAATCAAAAGTAAACACTAGGAGAAGGCAAAAATAATTCAAGCAATTCTTTTCTGAAAATAAAGGTTTCACACTTGGCAAAACAAAATACAAAGCACAGTCACAATAGCGTGGTTCAGCTTTCGTGGCCTCGCAGATTTTTTTTGCGCAATTTGGCTTTTTTTTTTTTTAACAGCGCATTGTGTTTTGCATCATGATTGGCTGTAGACTGGCCGTGATTGGCCATGTCTCCAGTACAGTACTGCGCTCAGCTTGTCAAATTAGCATAAATTGCCAACCGCTAGTAGTGTGAGTTCCAACAGGGATGCAAAAAGGGCTGTAACTGTCCGGAGCAAGACCATCGTAAAGGGGGTGACACACCGGATGCGATGCGTCACGCAGCACCATGCATTTTAGAATTGTAAACAGGTTTATATGAGGGTATGCACAACGGCACCTGTCTGCGGTGTCCACCTACGACTCAGGCTACAGAGTGCCATCTAAATAATTTCATTTTAAATAACATGCAGATGTGTGCGTCCAGTGTGTGTTACTTTCAACTTTGATGTGTACGGTGTCCGGTGTCCGACCCCCTTAAGGATGGAGTCTGCTTTAGTGAATCAGTAACTGCAGGAAAATGAACATTATGCTGGATGCCAACATTATCAGCACAAAAGCTAAAAAGCTTTATGAACCTTTTGCTGACAGCAATGAATGTTTGCTCCTGACAACAAGTTTTGATCTTTAGTTTTGTTTTACTGGACTTTTTTTTTCTATCAAATTTTAAACTTTGAGAGTGTAAACATGTGAAAATGCTAATCCCTGTCTGAGAAAAGTGTATAAAGAGTGTAGTGAGGGGTTTTACAGTCTTAAAAATTTGTAAAAAAAAATAAAGCTGACTACTCTGCATTTCTCACCTATTGTGAGTTATTTTTAGAATATAACTCAACGTTACTCAATTCTAACTAACAAATTTAACTAATAAGCAATTAAATAATTCATTTTCATGCAAACATTATATATTGTATTAAAATTCTATGACTCTTTCAAAACTTTCCGATGTTGGAAAAATTTAACATTGCGATATTTTTCTGTGATATATATTTCAATATAATGCATCTATGCAATTTCACCAAATAATTGAATAGCACTACTTGAGAATGTAGAGTCTCGCTTTATATTAATGCTCACTTCCCACTATTGGTTAACCATTAACTATGACTTTTGCTTCAATAATTGGCAAATTTTTTTCCTTATTAATAGACATTAAGGTAATTTAAATATTGGGTTTGATTTTGTAAATGTTAAAATTACGCTGCAAAGTCTTTGACGTATGAATAATTCAGCACAATTATTATTTATTCTGCCAATTGGCAAAATGTCTTGTGCCTGAATGCTTAAATCTCTCTCAGGCCTTAAAAACATGCAAATGATACAATTTCACTGAAGATATCAGATGATATACTGAATAATACTGGAAACCGGTAGCTATGGTTTTGAACATTCTTCAAAATATTTTCTTTTTTTTTAACAGAAAGAATGAATCTCAAACCAGTTTGTAAAAGTGGAGGGTGAGTAAATGATGACAGAATGTTCATTTTTGGCTGAACTAACCCTTCAGCATAAAATATCAGTTCATCCCACACAATATAATTCATGCAGAAGAGATTGTGTACCTGTTCGGCGAAGGTGGTGTTGTGTGGAGGGACATTGTTGGGACGCCTGTTGTTGGGGTGCTATGGCTCGGTAACTGAGTGCCTTGTGTTAAACTCCGGTTCAATTGAGGGTTGTTGTTGCTCATGCCTCTTATTGAGAATCCTAGTGCACCTAAAAATTGATATAAACACTGATTAAATGGCAATTACAAACAGAGTGAATTACATTTTTATGAACTGAATAATAGCTCAGGAGTAATGTCATTTGGATCACAAACATGTACTCACTTTGAGGACCGTACAAACTTGCACCAAGCTGTGACAATTGACCTGACGATGACGGCGAGGGAGACGGCAGCATCTGAAAACAAGATAGTCAAATTAAAGTAAAGAGTTAAAATTAAAATAAATGTTTGGTAAAGCTTTAATATAAATGTTTTCTGTCTTCTGATGTTTCAAATATATTCTTTTGTTTACTTGCTGCTAAAATGATTGTAAAAACGGATGCATTTTTTTTACAGAACTCGTTTAAGATTAAAGTAAAAACCCTGCATTTAGTTCAAATAACGTTGGTAACAATCTAAATACCTTTACTGTCACTTGTGATAAACATAAAGCAACTTTGCTGAATAAAATAATTAACTGGGTCAGTTAAAATAAAGAAAACAGACATATTTTAAACAATTAAATCATTTACTCTTTAGTGTTAAATCAATTTTTAAATGCATTTCTCTCTATTTAACTTACTGACAAACCAAATAAGCTTTTTAGTGCTAATACAAGATTAATAAATATTAATTATTTAGACCATTAGATGTTTATTTGATGCTATTACTGTGTATTTTATCACTGTCATGCTGCATTTAGAAAAAACAGAAATAAAATGTCCTAATTTGCAGTTTGGTTCTCACAAAAAAGCTAAAGTGCAGTGTTTTCAGAAAACAAAATGCCATTTGTACCATCAACATGTATAATTATGCCAACATTTGTCTCCACCATCATTCTTTATTGACACGCTCCAACAGCAATGACAAGTCAAGTCATCTTTATGTATATGTGCAACTTCAAAAATGTAGAAATGATGACTTTATGCTAGCTTTCATGAGTGTTCAAACACAATCATTGTGATATTCAATATAGTTTAGTTTCAGTATGTATTAGCAGTTCTGAGTGATTTCTGTTTATTATGATACTGAGTGACAAAAGAAGTACACATTTGGTCAAGAATGACTAATAACATCTGTTTGTGCTAAAAATGAAAACAATAGTTTTAAGTATATTTTCGGTAGTCAATTTAAAGGAAGATGTTGGCATGCAAATATAATACTGTAATATTTTGTCATTCTATCAGATTATGCATTATGGGTGGGGCTGCACAATATATCGTTTCAGCATCAATATTGTAGTGTGATCATTCACAATAGTCACATAGTGATCATTCGCAATGTTGAGCCTGTATTATAATTTACCATTCTGCAAGCGTTTTTGAGGCCTGTGACTGTGTGAGGATTTTAAAAGCATTCAGGCCTAAGAAATTGTACCAAATTAACACAATTGACTTGTTTATAAATAAAAGACTATGCAGAACTATTTTACATTTGATTGTTCAATTACTGTATACCTGAACACAGTTCGACTCGTCCGAAAACAAATGCTGTGTATTTAATTGGTATCTTTTTCTTTATTGAATTTACCTTTGCTTGTAGATTGTTTCTTATATTTTATAGATATACACTCGTCTACAGAATCATCCCAATCAATCTAAAATGATCCATTCTTTCCAAATAATATATATATATATATATATATATATATATATATATATATATATATATATATATATATATATATATATATATATATATATATATACCGACAGGTCCAGATATTTAACATACCAAATATGTCACGGGCATCGGCGACTCATTGGTGATTCTGTCAGATCGCGTCTTTGATAGTTCATAATGTGTGATCGTTACTCACGTGATTGAGTGCCTATTTGCCTGTGATTTCATGCATTTGTCGGAAAGTCAAAATAGAGGCTAAAATCATGCAATCTGAACTCCGCATAAGAGGATAAAAAAAACATTATGGAGAGATGCCACATCCAGGATGAATGTGACGGGTGTAAAATTGCCACTTGTGTAACTTTGGAAAATCATATAAAATAGTTTGAAAAAATTGATGGAGGCATTTTTACAGAACACACAAAAAAATTGCCGCTTGTTCAAACAACTTATTTAAAATGTGCTGTAACAACACAATTCTTGAGATTTTTTGGGGAAAGCTTAATTGTTTTATGTTCAATCCACTTATCTATTTATGTTGGGACAATATGAATAAATTGTGTCGAACTGCACTTTTTACAGTGTACTCGGTGCTCGAAATTGCGACCGTTTTTATCTATAAACCTTTAAAATATATTATATATATTTGTGTGAGTGCATAAAATTTTTGCTATAAAATGTTCACCGCATGCGCAGATTTAGGAGACATTAACGCAGAATGCATCTTTGCACCTAAAAATGTGAAACGCAGCACTCAGGAATAGTTTAAAACCGTAGTCACGTCAACTTTCTACAGTAAACAAGTCCTGCAATGCCTGCCCCACCTTCAAGTTCTTCTGATTGGCACACTGCTCTAGAACTGAAAGCGAACGGATTGGTTAATATCAGCTGTTAATCATTCAGTCAATGCTTTCTGCCTTCAGGTGACGGGGACCTGAAGTGTAAAGCGCTGAAGATGAGAGAATGAAAAGCACACTGACTGATTTTGCTTTAGAAACCACATAAAGATACAAATAATGACACAGCGGATTAATGATACAGTTTACGAAGAGTGGATTAGACTCCTGAAGCCATTCACTGTAAAGTCTGTGTGACAGAGTTTGCCACTGAATCTACACATTTTAATCGCGAGATAATCTATTTAATCCATCATTTAATCATCAGGATGATTTCAAATGCAATAAATCTACTAATAAAACTTGTAGTAATGGTGCACATAATTATTGGCGGGTGCGACAAAATTTTTTCTGGTGCGTGCAAACTTTTAAAGTTAGGAGGACCAGTGTTACCAAGCAAAACAGTTAACTTCGAGCCCTAGTACTGTAAAATACAAACAATTAGAAGACTGGCATTTGCATGGAATTGCTAGTAGTCATTCATCAGACATAAACAACAGATTTACTTTACAATTAACAACAAAATGTTCTTACGTCTTTCTCCGATCGATGCTGGAACATAGACGCCTGGTTATAGTACATGCTCTCATCAGGGTAGTCACTTTCGACCCCATCAAACTTCTTTCTCGTTGCACCGAACATTCCGTTTGTCACCTACAGAAGAAGACATGGTTAAAAACATGATATCTTCATTCCTGAGAATCTACTTTTAAACAAAAATCACATGAGATCATCTTTGCCCACATCAATAACAAGTTCTTCTACACAGCATCACTGAGAACTAGTAATAAATAATGAATTACCACTGCAGAACAAGACCCAAGGCTATATAAGCCGCTTTACGACAAAGAGTACAGACTATTCTGTCAACCAAAGTCTTGCATTAAGGATGTCCATGATAAACTTTACTGTAATTTCGCAAAGAGCATCATGCTATGAGTAGATACTGCTGTTATGGCGGCGCGTTGTTTAATTAATAATATATTCATCTATTCAAAACAAAGCAGATACTTGTCGCGTGGTTGAAAAACAAACAGATGTCGCTTTCTAAACTGACACCTGACAACAAGCACAAAATCAGCTTAATACACCAGCTAAATCCAAGAAGAAACAGCAATTACTAGCCAGACATTTCAGCACTCGCAATTGTAGATATCGTAACTTTTTTAATAACATTAAAGCTCGTTTCTGAATGTTAAGTCGTTGCGAACCCAATTCCAGTGAGAAAGGAATAAAATAATGAATGGCATGCCGCGAAATGTTCTAATTCATACAGGCTAGTTAGCTTTGACGTTAGCGGTTTAGCTGCTAACGATAACTATAAATAAGACATTTAGGCTTAACTAAACATTCCAATGAAAATCTAAACATACTGAAAATTTTAGCCCAAATTAGACTGGATGTTTGAACTTTATAACAGCGGCCTAGACATGAATAGCACACGTTTTTATCTGTTTAAATGGTTTAGGCCTCAGTATCGGCTGTCTGTTTTTGTTAGCGCTAGTCGGCTAACTCTGGCCTCAGAACAAAAACAGAAACCAGTAAAGCCGTGCAAGCGTGTCAATGCATTCACTTAGCACCTAAATATCTGCTTGGAAATACGCACAAAGCTGCAAACGTTCATTTGGCCCTGTATGTGCGATGCAAACCCTGCTGTGCAATGTATTTTTTGGTGAAAAAGGAATTGACTAACCGCATTAATTTACCCTCTCCTCGCAGATCCAAGATGGCTGTGTATCCTACAAGCGAGGATGCTGGGGAATAGCCTTTACCCTCTGACCCCTTGACCTGCGGTTTATTTCATTCTAGACTAAAAATTTGTGTTGCAAATACTACAGGACATCTCTGAGATGTACATTATGTTATAATGGAGTGAAAGTGTTACATTGTAGTCACTCTTTTTATAGCAAAAACACAGCCTATCTGGCATATAGTTTTATTTTATCTCAGTTGATATGCTGTAATATGATATTTTATGACATTTTGTACTCTATTATTCAAAGAACCTTGCTTAGAATACAGAATATTTTACAGTCTTACAGAATATTTATGATGTAGCCTATTTAGTTCATAATCTGAACTGTAGGTTCCTGCACAGGTGTGGTGTAAGCCTATAATAAAATATTTAAAGGCTCAGGTACACTAAAGAATATATAAAATAATGAAACAGACCAAAATTTGTCAAAAGTATAAAAGACTAGGAGAGCTGTCTCAACTACATTGATGCTGCATCGTGGAGAACGATATAAAAATCAGTTTCAGTTATTTTTTATGAAATGAAACTTTGTCAAGCAATCTTAATCTATCCTGCTTTACCAAGCACAAACAATGCACTTGAAGCCCTCATTTTTATTAAACAGAAAGATATTGTGTTTTGGATTGGGTACTAATCTAGTATCATTATTGCTAAGTCATTCTTTTTAGTGTAAACAGGCCTTAACCGTAGCAGTTGCGTATATATGTGTAATATAAATGTATTATCATAAAATACAGCCATATATGTTGATATTTTATTATATTAAGTGTGTTTATTGAACTAATGTTAAGCTAAGATTTTATTTTACTAATAAATCCAAAGCTGTTGATGTGTAGCAGAAGCTTTTGTGATAGCATTTTAATGCTAAATGCATTATAATCCTTTTTATCTATGTGTGTTTCTGCCATATATGCCTTTATCTAACTAACCAACTTTATGCAGCATCTTACTACTTATCTATATAGTGATTTCATGACGAGTCATAAGGCAGCCATTTTGGTCGCATGGAATGTAAACAATGCCACTGAACCAAATGAAACTTGCATATTTTGCTTACTGTTGCTACTGAAAATGAGAAACGATTGTCATGTTTTGAGCTGTGCTAATTAGTTGAACTGGGGAAAAAGGTTTTTAGAGTACTATAGAATGCCAAAATTTATAACAAATCAAGCAGAAGGGGAAAAAAACTGCCTAAGGAACAAAAAAAAGTGATTAAATAGTGTCAATTATTAGGCTAGCAAATTAAACAGTCCTCCCCATGCATATTTTTTTCCACCTATTGAATTCAGTTTGTCAAATTATTATAATTTCTTGCTTATTAAGTCCCTCGCTTTACTATTTAACAGCTTCTACAGATTACGTTCTGTGGTTTAGTCAACACAAATAGGCAAAGCATATTCAGTACATTTCCCATGCAATCCATGCTGTTGTTTACATCTGAGTATAGCCAGTATGTCTGTATATAACTGACCAAATTTTGATGTAAGTCCAAACCCTCTATTTTTTGAAGAAAGATTAACAGTACATACATTATATTAAGTAAATTTACCTGAATCCAGATGATTTTAACTGTTCATAGGTGGAGTTGGTATATAAATGTGATCCCTCTCATGTATTCAATGATCAAGTTTGTGCTGAGAATGTAAATCTCACTGTTAAGTGATGAGTCAAGCAAAACCTGACTCTGTTTTAAAACTCTTACATTGTATATTTCACATCAGCAGCCAAGCACAGGGTAAACATAGATATAGTAATGGACTTGTTATGTCTAATAATGGGATAAAATATATATAATATAAGATATATAAATCTACTAACATTTTACTGGCATCACGGTGACGAAGTGGGTAGCACAATCGCCTCACAGCAAGAGGGTCGCTGGTTCGAGCCCCGGCTGGGTCAATCAGCATTTCTGTGTGTATGTTTGCGTGGGTTTTATTCGTGTGCTCCTGTTCCCCCCACAGTTCAAATATATGCAGTAAAGGTGAATTGAATAAGCTAAATTGGCCGTAGTGTATGTGTGTGAATGGAAGAGTGTATGGGTGTTTCCCAGTACTGGGTTGTGGCTGGAAGGGCATCACTTGCGTAAATCATATGCTGGAAAAGTTGGCGGTTCATTCCGCTGTGGCAACCCCTAATTAATAAAGGGACTATGCTGAAAATAAAATGAATGAATGAATAATCTTGTACTTACTTGTCAACCACTTGAAGAGCCCATAAAATAAACGATTTAATAACCTTTGGAGGTTTCAAAGTTCATCATATTTAGTCATGATCGTTTAACTGACTTGATCCCATTTATCACATTCAGTCTGTTTTGTACATTGTGAAGTGGTACTCAGGCCTTTAGGGCAGCACTCAAGGGTTCTCAATAGTCTGAATCACTAGAGGCCTCTGATAGTCCACTAAATAGCTCAGACATGAATTATGTGAAGGATGACTTGTGAGTGCAACATTATCCAGTGTTGCATTTACTCATCCAAGTGATTTACTGCTTAAGGATAAGAAAGCAATATTTGATTTTGATAGAGAGCTAAATTTTATATAAAGTAGGCCTCAGAATGTTCATAAAGTAGTTTTGGGTTATCATAAAAGCATGTTTTTTTTATTTTGTCTGGATATTTAAATTGAATGTTAATAACAACATTACCTCTATAATGATTTTCTTTTCTGTATTTAAAATAGTATGCATTTATGTTTGGTTTTGTTTATGTATTTATGCACTGTAAAAAATGTTGGGCTCCACACATTTGATTTATGTTGAGACAGCATAAAGGAACTAACTTAGCTTATTAGTTTTTACAAATTTAAGTGGATTGAACATAAAACTACTTAGTTGTCCCCCTAATAAACTCGTGTTGTTTCAGCTCATTATAAATTAGTGCCAAGGTATCCATAATCACTGAACTGAACTAAAATTAACTTCAACTCTGAAACTGGACCCACATAGTTTCAATGTAGAACTTCTATGTTAAGCTGCTTTGACACAATCTATATTGTAAAAGCACTATAGAAATAAACATGAACATACAACTATTAAGTTGTCCCCCTAAAAAGCTCATTAACAAACAGCAAACATAATTCACTCAAAAATTACTTCTGCTGCTTGTCCAAACTACTTATTTAAAATGAGATGAAACAACCCAATAGTACCCAATTTGTGGGGATGCCTTAATTGTTTTATGTTCAATCCAGTTGAATTTGTGAAAAAACAAACAACTTAAGTTGAACATTACTAAGTTTTTTTGCTTGATTAAATTCAGCACATATAAATAGTTTGCAACAATTTTGCATACTTCATTTTTAAGTTAACCACATACAATGATAATATTGAAAAGAAAGATTTATTAGGTACCCAGGGGGCACACTACGTCAAAAGACGTTAACATTAGGTTAGATTTAGGTTGTGACGTCAGGTGACCAAAATTCAATGTCTAGCCAGTGTCAAAGGACAATGTTATTTTGACGTCCAATAACAACGTCAAATTACTTTAATATTTGGTTGATTTTAGGTTGTGTTGGAAAGTGAACAAAAAATCCAACATTGAGCCAACATCTTAAACCAACATCAAATTGACATTAAATACTGACATTAATTCATCAGGTATAGCAACCAAAATCCAACGTCTGATATAAAGCTTTAACATCATTAGACATTGATATTTAGTTGACTTTAGGTTGGACGTTGGACTCTGACATTGGTCTGACGTTGGGTTCTAATATCATCCCGATTTTCATTTCCAAACAAAATGCAACGTCCCCACAATGTTGGGGTTAGATGTCAATCTAACGTCATGTTGATGTCCTGTGCCTGCTGGGTAGTTTGGTAGTCTGTTATAGCAATTATCAAAAAAAAAAGATAAATAATAGATTTTTTAATACTTTTTTTCACATTGACCACATACTGACTTTTATGTCAATATGTGTTATTAAAATGGTCATATGTTTTATGTGAATGCAATTTATTAGTATTATTAATAATAATAATAATAATATATGAATAAAAAACAACAATAAATAATAACAATAATACAGTTTTTACTTCAAATGTGTTAGATGAAGATCTGTTATAAAAAAAGAAAAAAAAAAGAATATTTTCATTTTCTTTTTGGCTTAGTCCTTTTATTATTCTGGGGTCGCCACAGCAGAATGAACTGACAACTTATCCAGCATATGTTTTACGCAGTGGATGCCCATCCTGCTTCAACCCATCACTGAGAAACATCCATACACACTCATTCACACACATACACTACGGACATTTTAGCCTATCCAATTCACCGATACCACATGTCTTTGGACTTGTGCACCCGGAAGAAACCCACGCCAACACAGGGAGAACATGCACACTCCACACAGGAACGCCAACTGACCCAGCCGAGCCTCGAACCAACGACCTTCTTGCTGTGCTGCGCCACCGTGCAGCTGTATGAAGACATGTTTAAACAATACACTATATTTGATACTATACATATATAAATATAGCAGATTTTTAAACCTATTTAAATATGTACAATTATATTTTTCATCCGATGATTGGACAAACATATTTTTCATTCTTACTCTTTAGCTTTCCAGACCCAACACTTGACAGCCACTGCTGGTTCACCGTAACCAAGTGAGTCTTATCTTTGGGGAGGTGCATTCAAGTGCTCTCAGTTATGTACAGGGTCGTGACTGAGATAAGAGCTTAAATAGAAGGTCTTAGATGACCCTCAAATTCCTTTCCACACAACACCTTTAGGTTTATCACAGCTCCCGGTCAGCTCCACCTTCCAGTGCTGGAAGAAATCATTTAGCGGGATGGGGAGGAGCAAGCTGGATGTCATCTGTGGGGCTCTCAGCGACTGGCAGGGCAGAGGTGTCAGCAGAACACAGGAGCATCAAACACCACACAGCCACCAATTATTCTTTGGGATGAAAATGCTTGAAGTAATGAAGACCTACAATTTGGCTACCTGGTAAGAAGGAAGACATATTTAATATTTTGTCATTTTCACTTCATCTGGGCATTGATATCATTAAGAACCTTCAACATCCAAGGAAATTTCCATTGTGCAGAGGTGTTTTTTTATAGTGGAAACAAATGCATTTAGATTTTTTAAATGCTTTTCAAAAAAGGTTATTTTAAGAAATGTTCTTTTAACGTTGTTTAAGGAACAAGAAATGTTTGTTTTGGATTTTTTTTGAGTTCAAATGCAAAATCCTCTTAGTGCCGTCTGAAAGTTCTTTAGAAAACAAGCATTTTTCTCAAGCTCCTGTGCTTAGGTTCAGTGGTTTCACTTTTATGGCAAAACATGGATTCTTTTCATTGCCTTTAAAGTAAAATTACCCAACATAAACATAGGAGGCTGAGAAGAACACTAATTTTAGAAGAACATTATAGATTTTAGACTTTTCATTGCGCAAATGTACTTTTATAGATAAAAATTTATTTTCATTTATTCAACATTTTATGTTCTTCAGACTAAGGAATATATTTTTAGTTCAGTCAAAATGTTATTTATTGGCATTGATGGTTACATGCACAACCTTAAACATTCACACGATGGAGCCACACTTGACAAATAACAATGGGATTACATGCAAGAACCTTTCCATTGCAAAAAAAAAATCCTTCTTTATGGTTAAATGTTGGGTTAAAATGTTCTTCAGACCAAGAGAATCGTTAAAAATGGTTAAAAGGTTAAAGTCTGTGTGAAATCAAAATGCTAAATTAAAATTTTACTAGCACACATTTTTATATGATTAAAAACAAGATTACAAAGTTTGTTTTGGTAATCTTCTTTCAAAGTCTATTCATTTGCTTCTGTGTTTGGAGTGGTGGTCCTTCTCTGATGATGTCAGTTTGATGGATTCAGTCATGATATTCTTAAACACAGCAGTCTTTTTGAAAAGAAGGCCCCACCCCCTTGATATTCTGTTTCAGCTGGAAAAACATTAACATATTAAAATAAAACTTCCGGTTGACACAGACTTTAATTATTTAATTAAAAACAACAACAACAACAATGATTATTGGCATTAATAGATTAATGAAGTACCTTCAACATCTATTAACCTTTTCTATTCACAAAAGGTTTTTATAGAGGAAAATTATTATGCCACAGAAGGACTCTGTTTGGTTTATTTCAAAGATCTTTCAGCATAGTGGTGTCCACTCACTCCTGCAGGGCTGATGTCCTGCAGAGGTTAGCACCAACTTCCCTCAACAGACTTGTCTGTAAATTTCTAGTCAGCCAAGTATCCAAGAAAAGCACCTTGATGTCAAAATGACACAAAAATAACACAACAAACTCTTGACATCCATAGGACATTTAGAAATTAATGACATTTTGACTAAAACAATGACATAAAAATATTATAATATAATAAAAGCTGGATTCATCTGAAAACTTCAATTCCAAATTTCCCTTTACCTGCCATGCATGTAAATTACCTTGATGTCAAAATGATATCAAATTGACATTTAATATAGGGCAGTTCTGTTATAAATTTTTGACGTGTTTTTCATTCATTCATTTTCTTTTCGGCTTAGTCCCTTTATTAATCTGGGGTCGCCACAGTGGAATGAACCACCAACTTATGTTTTACGCAGCGGATGCCCTTCCAGCTACAACCCATCAATGGGAAACATCCATACACACTCATTCACACACATACACTACAGACAATTTAGCCTATCTAATTTACATATACCACGTGTTTTTGGACTTGTGGGGGAAAACAGAGCACCTGGAGGAAACCCACGCAAACACAGGGAGAACATGCAAACTCCACACAGGAATGCCAACTGACCCAGCTGGGGCTCGAACCAGCGACCTTCTTGCTGTGAGGCGATTGTGCTACCCACTGCACCACCATGCTACCCCGACGTGTTTTTTTAATGCCAATTTTAGATGTCAAGTTGATGTAATATTGATCAAGGAACATCAAGACTTTGACTTAGTTTAGGCATACAAAAGTAGGACAGAATCCTTGGCGCACACCATTGCTTAAAAAAACTCCTTTCGGAACTTTTGAAAGAATATTTAAAAACCTTTATTTTTTTCTCCAGAGACCATGAATGTGAGCCAAGAAGATGGGAAATGTTGTACGGGGTGCCGTAGCCTTTGTGCCATCCGAGAGATGTCAACGTTTCTTAGTAGGTGACTTAAAGGAAATGCCTCTTGATCGTACCCTGGACCTGAGCAGTCGACAATTACGCCGCTTTCCAGTCAGAGCTTCTGCCTTCGATGAACTGGTCAAACTCTACCTGAGTGACAACCACCTGAGTAACCTTCCATTAGAGCTGCGCAACCTGCAGAAGCTCCAACTTCTAGCGTTGGACTTCAACTGTTTTGAGGAGCTTCCTCTGGTCATATGCAACCTCGTTCAGCTGAACATCCTCTACCTTGGTAATAACCGACTGTACAGTTTGCCGAAGGAACTGCAGCAACTCACAGAGTTGAAAACCTTGTGGCTGGAGACCAACTGCTTCACCAGTTTCCCTCAAGTAATATGTGAGCTTCCCAACATCAAGACGCTGCATTTGGGCTACAATCAGCTACGGAGTTTACCCGCCGAGCTCGGGCGACTGGAAGAGCTGCGGAGCATCTGGCTAGCTGGAAACTTGCTAAACGACTTCCCTTCCGTCCTGTTGGAGATGCATTACTTGGAGGTGATGGATGTGGACCGTAATCGTATTTGCCAGTTTCCATCGCTCGCCCATTTAAGAGGTTTAAAGCTCGTCATCTACGACCACAATCCTTGCATTAATGCTCCTGTGGTGGCCGAGGGTGTGAGACGGGTAGGCCGATGGGCCGACTGCAACGATGATGAGGAAGATGAAGGTGATGGAAAGGTTGCCAATGTAAGCGTGAAAGCTGCAGGGAACAATGGAAATGATTGAGCAAATTAGTGAACAGTGAGGAACGTTTGCTTGCAGGGAAACAACAGGGAACGATGGAAGTGAATGAGTGAATATGTGACTTTTTTTTTTTACAAAAGTAGTATGTTTTGTATAAAATCTATTTGATAGATTTTTGAAGTCGAATGAAAAATATTTGAATGTAAATAATAGTGCTGAGTAAAAATTAGTCATGATTAATCACATCCAAATTACGTTTGTTTTGAAATAAGATGTATTTTGTTATGTATTTTGGTAATTTATTTTATATTCATATAAACATAATAAATATACACAGTATTCACACATATTATGTCAGAACCAACTTCATTCATTCTTTAATTTTCTTTTCGGCTTAGTCCCTTTATTAATCAGGGGTCACCACAGCGGAATGAACCACCAACTTATCCAGCATACGTTTTACACAGCGGATGTCCTTCCAACTGCAACGCACTGGGAAACATCTATACACACTCATTCACACACATACATCATGGACAATTTAACTTACCCAATTCACCTATACCACATGTCTTTGCGATCCAAAGACAGCAATCTTTTTGTTGTGAGGTGACGGCGCTATTCACTGCGCCACCGTGCCGCTCCAAAACAAAGTATTTGGATACAATTAATCGCAATTAATCTTTGTTCAGCAATTATTATTCATTCATTCATTCATTCATTTTCTTTTTGGCTTAGTCCCTTTATTAATCAGGGGGTGCCACTGCGGAATGGACTGCAAACTTATCTAGCACATGCTTTACGAAGCGGATGCCCTTCCAGCTGCAACCTAACACTGGGAAACACCCACACACTCCTGAACACACTCACATACACTACGGCCAATTTAGCTTATGCAATTCACCTATAGCACAAGTCTTTGGACTTGTGGGGGAAAACAGAGCACCCACGGACACGGGGAGAACATGCAAACTCCACACAGAAATGCCAGCTGACCCAGACGAGGCTCTAACCAGTGACCTTCCTGCTGTAAGGCGATCGTGCTATATATTTATTAAATATACACAGTATACTCACATATATTATGTCAAAACAAACTTTTGGATGTAATTAATCATGATTAATGTTTGTTCAGCAATAAATATAACTAATTACATTTACAATAAATAATTGGTATACAGTCAAATCAGATCACTTGGGAATTATTTGAAAAAGAATTAAAATTATCATAATTTTAATCCTTTTTTTAAATTATTCTCAAGTGATTTTTAACAGAGCAAGAACCGTTTTCCATTAATCAATTTTTTTTTATTCTAGAAAAAGTCTTATTTCTTTTAGTTTGTCTGCAATAAAAGCAGCTTTTAATAAAAAAAAGATTGGGGGTCAATTTTAAGAATTATTTTTTTTTTTTATGATTCTCTACAGAACAAACTGTTGTCCAGTGTCTTGACTAATTAATCTAATATCCTAGTTAACCAAGCCTTTAATCTATTCTAATAAGATAAATAAATAACTTATAATTTATTAGAATTTCTAATTACTTATAAAAAATTATTAATTAAAGCTATTATGTTTTAAAATGTGTTTAAAATATGTCGTTTTTTTAAACTTTACCATAGCACTTAGGAAATAGCAAATAATTTTGCCTTGTTTAATTTTGACTGTTTATTAGACATTAGAATTTGAACATTGTTAATCGATACATCACACATATATTGTATTTTACAAATATTTATTTCATTAACAAAACAATTTACATTGACATATTAAATTAAATATGTGTGTTAAATGTCATTATTTGTTTGATTGTTTACTTTCCTTTCTTGCTGTTCTTATTGTCATATTATTTTTAACTTTCTTTCTTTATGTTCTAATCTGTCCCACATTGATTTAGTGAATCTATTCGGTGAGGCTGGCCATGTCAATGATAAATTGTACAATTCTAACAATGTGCCCCCGTTCATAAATAATGCAGGTTTCCTGTAACAGATTTGGGTCTCCATTTTGATGTAAGGCTCTTAATAGGTTTTAATCATCCTCTGCAATGCTCCTGCTCTGTAACATGGAGTAAAGCAGGATAGTGTTCACTGAATTTACAGGTTGAACATTTGTGAAGACATTATGAAAGATTGAACAATAATAAGAAATAAAATCTTGTACAAATGTATGCTCTTAAGTGTTTCAAGTGAATATAATGAGAATGAAAATGCTGAAATGTAAAATATCTTAATGTTTTCTGTTTAAGCTAAGCTATATATATATATTTACATTTACATTTAGTCATTTAGCAGACGCTTTTATCCAAAGCGACTTACAAATGAGGACAAGGAAGCAATTTACACAACTATAAGAGCAGCAGTGAACAAGCGCTATAGACAAGTTTCAGGCGTGTAAAAGTCTAAGAAGCAAAACATTAGTAGAATTTTTTTTTTTTTTATATATATATATATATATATATATATATATATATATATATATATATATATATAATTATTATTATTATTATTATTATTATTTTATTATTAATTAAAAATATATATGATTGTTTTAGGTTTACTTATTTAAGATAGCTTTTAATACTTAATTGTATCAGAACTATTGCTGTGGATACTTACATATTATTTCTCTTGTTGTTTTATTGCTCGTTTTACTCTGCAGTGTCCTTAAGTTGCCAGAAAGGTACCTTTAAAAAAATGTATTATTATTATTATTATTATTATTATTATTATTATTATGAATACTTTTTTTTTTTTCGTTTTTGTTTTTGTTTTAATCTTTAATGAGTAATATATTAGTATGAACTGGTAGGCTATTAAAATAATGATATAATAAAACAGATAAATATAGGCTAATATAAAATAGGTAAACATGAAATAACAATGCAAATGAATTTATAATAATTGTACATACTTGAGAACTGCACATATATTTAACGAATAATAATGTAAACAACATAACCGTGCTGATATTTATATTAAAATAAAAACATAACATAATAAATATTAAAAATCTAATTACTTATATAATAATAATAATAATAATAATAATAATAATAATAATAATAATAATAATAATAATAATAATAATAAAATTAACGTTAATATTAAGAAAATAATAAATGTCCTACAATATAAACACTGACATTTTTACAAAAAATATAAAACATGCTTACATTTTAGCTATAGTACTAGCAGTAGTAGTAATATAGTAGTAATATTAATAATAATGTATAATGAAGATGAGAATGATTATTATTATAAATAAAAACAATATAAGTCTAAAAATAATAATAATTATTATTATTATTATTATTCATTTTTTATTTAGTTTTTTTCCTTCTCGCAGCAGGTCTTCGCAAAAATGTTCAATTCAAAGTCCTATTTTTGCTTTTCTAAGTCATAATAACATATGAAAGTCTTATATTTTTCTTGTTAAATAGCTTTCACGTTAAATCTAGCTGTTACGGCATTCTCGTGAACATATTTGTTTGTCAGGAGGAAAGCCAAAACGCTGAAGTTGCGCAAGAGCTTTTATTTTGAAGAGCACGGCGTCAATCAGCCATTTGGAAAGAAAGCCCGATCGGTTCCACATACCGGGCTGTGATTGAGTGCAGAGCTCCGTTATTACAGTTGTGATGGGGAAGAAGACTCGAACAGGCACCGGCAGGAGAACAATATTACAGCTTTCGCCGCCAGGACCGAACCGCAGCGCCACAGGAGCAGCCCGAGAGGACGGGGCCGTATCTGGATCTGAAGGTGGGAGAGGAAGCGATCTATAGATAGATTCAAATACATAAAGTAGCTTGCTAGACGAAACATTTTAAGACAACTGAGCGCTCTAGTGAGAATAAAGTAAATTTAGTTAATAAAAATAGATACTTGGCTAATCGAAATAAAGATGTATTGTTTGTTTTAATAATCGAACGATAACACTGTGGTTCTGTTCATATCTTGTTAATCACCGTATGTCAAGTTAGCATTAGCCACCATTATCGACGAACCGAAAATTGTACTTGCGGATAGAGCTTGTCAAGCAAGTTATGACGTAAACAACGTGAATCCACATTTTATCGGTTTATTTTAATATTTTTAAAATAGTAGATTGTTGTTTACGTCGTTTATAAGCTGTATTTTGAGTTAGCCGTGCTGGGCTTCAGACAAAGCGTTAGCCAACATGCTAATTCACTGTCACCTAAAAGCCACAGCATAGCTTGGTTGTAAGCGTTTTGAAAACTGTATATTTTCTTCTGTAGACGAAACAGATGGAAACACTGATGGGCAGAGAGAAGCTAACGTTAATGTAGTCATGAAGACAGCCGCTGTGAAGGCCACACGTGAGTTATACCACATTATTTTCACTTCAGGATGTATACTGTATGTAATGCATGTTTCAATCACAAACATATCTATCCATCTACAAATATATATCACACACGTTTACATTTTTTATTTGTATATTATATAATAATAATAATAAAAATAATAATAAACAATTGATATATAAAAATGTAATCTCATTTTTTAAATGAATTGCTATATATTATATTAGTTTAGTTATATATCTTTATTAGTATGCATACAGTGCTTCCCACAGTTTGAAATATATTTGTGGTTGCCGGATTGAAACGCACATATTATCCAAAACTGCATGCAAAAAACAAAAGATAATTTGATTTTTAACACTATTTTATTATTATTACCGGTTTTAAACTTTTCAGTGAGTTAAAGTAAAAAAAAAAAAAAAAAGACTGTTGGAATAAATAAAAAAAAAATCCACTATTTCTCTTTTATGCTATTCGGGTGTCATGTGCACCCACTGACAAGTCAAATCTGCTCTCATTCTAGTTCAGGTTATTTTATTGGCATGACATTTTGTACAATATTTCCCTAGCATTTTAGATGTGTAAAGTATGTAATTTATTGACATCATCAAATTAATAAAATATACAGCAAATAAGAAACAAACAACAGAAAAAAGGAATAAAAACAGACAATATCTCAAATTACAACAATTCCAAAAATAATATGTGTAGATTTATTAATATAAGCCAAATGAGTTGATTACCTATTTCTAATGATATACAAATATTCCGCTGCCAATTTGGATGTAATTCGTCCTCTCCTAATATTTAGTAAAGTTTTTCTGAGTCGTTTAGATCAATTAATTATCTAATGTGTCTCTCGCACTGGCAGCGGTGTGCATAAAATTACCAACAGCTTAGAAAACGAAAGCAAAACCAAATCTCTGACATTTTAGTAGATTTAGAAACCCCGGCCGGATGCAAAAAGGTGCGGGACTCTGTGGGTTTGCAGAGCATGCTAGACTATCTGTGGGAGTGTTGATGGTCTTGCGCACACAGAACAAGCAGTATGAAAAAGGTAAAGGAAGGAAGATTTCCCACTACTTAATCGCTTGCGGATGTTTGTTTATATTGGGCGAATACAAAATAGTGTAAAAGAATTCTAAGAAAAGTCAAAAAAAGTGTGTCTAAATGTACTCGGGTGGCCGTTAATATACCCGGGTGGCCCGCCCAAGTAAAGTCTTATGTGTGGGAAGCACTGGTATGTAATTGTTTTAGCACATTTGCTTGTGTCATTTTAATAAAACAATACATTTATAATTATTATTATGATGTGCTAAAATATAATTTTGTCATCCCTGTAGAGGGTTTATCTCTGCTTGGAGCATATGAAGACAGCGAAGATGAAGATTCAGTGGAAAACACCTCCAAAGCAAAACTTAATCAGACTGGAGACATTGACAGCACACTTGCCAATTTTATGGCGGTGAGTGAGGTTCTAGATCTACTTTCGTCTGGATACATTTATTTGTGTATGTTTTATCTTAAAACGTCTGTCTGTATTTTCTACTGACATGGGACATATTGTTTGTCTTTCCCAAAGGAAATTGATGCGATTACAACCCAACCAACTGATGAATCTGGGACCGAGCCAAGTGCACCAGCCCCGACTCCACCTCGTCCTGAACCTAAAACAGACCCTCAGGCTCAAAACGGACCCGCACAGGAATTCCAATACAACACGCAGTATTCCCTTGCTGGAGGTGAATTTTCCAGTCGACTGGTTTTGTTTGTTGATATAAGTGAAAAAATTATTAAGCTCAAATGTTTGTTTTCCTGTACTTTACAATGTTGTAGCTGGGTTGGAGATGGGGGATTGGCAGGAGGTATGGGATGAAAATACTGGCTGTTACTACTATTGGAATACTCAGACCAATGAGGTGGCCTGGGAACTCCCGCATTACCTGGCAGACCAGATGCAGAATCTACATTACTCTGGCAGGTCAGTTCTTGCTTGTGAGGTTGCTAAACAGACATTGTGCTGGCATTCGAACGGCAAATCAATTTTTAGTAATATGTAATAGCTGAAACTACTACATTTAAGCTACAATATGCAGGTTTTGGCCTACAAGATGGTTTCATGTGTTTTTGGTTTAAAGGTGAAGACCCCACTTGCATATTTCATTAATTCACTTCAGAAAGCATGTGCCCATGACTGAAATGTGACCTCCGGTGGACAGTAGCAGACTCCGAAATGAGACTCAGATTCAGAGTTCCACTTGAAGTTATTAATTGGCAAATAATATAAATATTACAAACGTGTTCTAACAACACGCTACGTGAGGAGATTGGCAGTGATAAACAATTTGGCTGATTGCACCAGACGAAACATGACAGAAATTTAAATACAGCCATTCAGAAGCACAGAATATGCAATCTCTCATGAAATGGCAAGGTTTAAAATCTAATTAATACATTTTAAACCTCTTTAACATTTTAAATGTACATTGTACATGCTGAATCACTGTGTTGGATTTGAGTCACAGTTCTAAAGTTCAATTTCAAACGGTTTATTTTATTTTCAAGATCTGAGGTGAACTATCTGCTGCTACTTTCAGTAGTATGCCAATAAACGGCGTGCAAAATGGCTTTCAAACTCACATTGTTAGCATTTAACACTGAATAAAGCATGAGGTGTACCTGAGGAGATTAATGTCAGTTTTCTCTCAGTTGTTCAACTGAAAGAAATGGAAGCCGTTTCAAATATGTCAATTCGAGGAGTTGGTTTAAACAAAAATTTTCTTTTAATATGGAAAATATTCCTTCTGTCGCGTGCCTTTGCTTTTATAAAGAACACAGTTTAAATCAGCTCTGTTGATCCTCAATCTGGCAACCTGCACTGGCGTTTGTTTTGATCCAGGAATGCAATACCTAATTCAACCACTGGGTGTCAAACTTGCATATTGCACCTTTAATGTTAATTTTAGAATGACATCTTCTATTGGACTGTTTTGCTTTTAATGACTGCAGAAGGGTTTTTTATTAACTGAAGGAGATATTCAGCAAAGTAGTAAACATTTTTTGAATTTTTATAATGCATTTACGTTAAACATCTGATCTAATTTATGTATTAATTTATTTGTGTTTTTTTAAAATTGTATGTTTATTAATGAAATGTTTTTGCCATGAAAAACCATTGATGCTGACATGGCATTAAAAATATATGATATGCAGCTTTTGGCAATGTAATGGTTTATGTTGAAGAACATGTAACAATATAAACTCTTATCCTGAATTACTATGGTAAGCCTAGAATATGACAAAAAAAATGTGTTAGCATGATGTAGTGATGTAATATTTCTTCAAATATATTTTAATTGTATAGAATAAAAAAAATAAACAGAATTGAATATAAATAAATGTGTGTGCAAATAAGGTTTTGCACATTTTGTTAATTTTGAATTGTGTAATTTGGATTGAAGGTAAAATGGTTTTTGTACTTTAAGTTTTAAATTGTTTTTTGTCGTTTAATAAAACATTTTCATTCTAAATTAACAATTGTATATTTTTGTAGTACTATTTATTGTGTTATAATTATTAACAGAGCTAATATTAGATAATAATAATAATAATAATAATAATAATAATAATATATACGATAATATTAAGGAAATTTTCACAGTATATGATAATATTTTTTCTTCTGGAGAAAGTCTTATTTGTTTTATTTCGGCTAGAATAAAAGCAGTTTTAAATTTTTTAAAAACCATTTTAAGGTCAAAATGATTAGCCCCTTTAAGCTATGTTTTTTTTTTCAATAGTATACAGAACAAACCATCGCTCTACAATAACTTGCCTAATTACCCTAACCTGCCTAGTTAACCTAATTAACCTAGTTATTTCAATGTCACCTTAAGCTGTATAGAAGTGTCTTAATGTCTAGTAAAATATTATTTACTGTCATCATGGCAAAGATAAAATAAATCGGTTTTTAGAAAAGACTTATTAAAACTATTATGTTTTGAAATGGGTTCACAAAATCAAAACAGAAATTGAGGAAAAAATACACACAGGGCTAATAATTCCGACTTCAACTGCACATGTAGTTGCATTAGATATACAGTGAATTATATATAGTTGCATAAAAATAAGTAGAGCTAACCATATACATGTTACTTTGTATAATATTTAATTTTTAATGTATTTATATGTTCATTCTGCTTTAAATGCATTTATTTTACAGCTCATCTGTAAATGGCAACGGTGTGGCTCATAGCAGTTATCCTGAACCACAATCCACTGCAGTTGCTCCTGCTGTTAAAAGGGAACCCAAAAAGAAGGCACGTGTTTTTTTTTGTTGTTTTTTTTTCCCTCAATTACGTGAGAAAAGTGGTAATTAGTTTAACATTGCCTTCACTATCCTCACAGGATGTAATCGAGAGTGTTGTGGCTTTGACCAGCGAGGAAGAAGAGCGGAGAGGAGTGGCAGCTACTCTCCTCGCACCTCTCATCCCAGAGGAAGTGAAGGAGGCAGAGGAGAAGTGGCGAAAGAAGACGCTGGGCATGGAGGAGACGCCAGAGGCCGCCCCGGAGCAAGAGAAAGATAGCATTCCGTTTTTAGACTCACCGGCGATCCGGGACTCTGAGAGCCAGAGTAACCAACGCAGCAGGAACCAGTCAGCTGAATCCTCTGACCAGGAGGAGGAGGAACAAGAAGAAGACACCATGGAACTGGAACTAGCACTCGAGAGGAAAAAAGTGAGTTTTTTTTTTTTACCAAACTTCATCATCTGTTGTGTGAATATTCCTGTTCACTTCATTCTGCAGTGTGGATGTTACTTCTTTTCTGTGATTCTTTTAAACTTTGGATTCATTTGCTTATTGGCGAAATGACTAGGATTAACAAAAGTCAGTTGACTGTATTAAAAACTCCTAACTCCACAAACATGTGTTTATGACTATACATAACTAGTGCCTCCCACAGGTTTGAAATATACTTGCGGTGGTAGCCAGATTAAAACTCATCATTTACCCACATCACATAAATAGTTAACTATATGGGCCAAACAAAATATAGTACATTTCTTAACACTCACTGTTTTAATGGGTTAAAGTAAAAAAAAAGAAAATAAATCCATTTTTGTTACTTTTATGCTATTCAAGAGCCATGTGCACCCACTGACAGGTCAAATTTGCTATTTGCTTCTCTCTCTCACTCTCTCTCTCTTAAAATGTCTTAAATTTCAAAAACACAATTTTAGGCCTTAAAGTCTTAAATTCACTGAAATGTTGTTTTGTAGGTCTTAAATCATTTTAAATGGGTCCTAATTTTCCTTTGTGTGTGTGTGTATGTATGTATATATATATATATATATATATATATATATATATATATATATATATATATATATATATATATATATATATATATATATATATATATATATATATAAATAAAGCTATCCAAAATGCATCCAATCACCAACAACATGTCCCAATAAAACTTTTAACTACTCATAACTAATATTATAACTGTAGTCTGTTGTGCAAACATTTAGTTTTTAAAGAGAGTTTTTTTTTTTAAAGTTATGTTGAACAAAATTGCATGTATACGACTAAGGTCTGCTTGTTTTAACGCATTATTTAAAATATATGGCTACGAAATGACTAATTAGATTTTTTTGGGCTATTAAAAAATTCTTAGCATCTAGCCCTATGTAAGTCTTGCTTATTCTACATGGTCTTAAAAAGGTCTTAAGAAGTCTTAAATTTGACCTGATTTACTAACAACATCAAATTAATAAAATGATCAGCAAATGAGAAATAAATGACAGAAAAAGAAATAAAAACAGACAATATCTTTAAAAATATCCTAATTGCAAGATAAAAAACATGAAGATTATTTAAATACGGCAAATGCGTTGATTAACCATTACTAATGGTGTACATATGTTTTGCAGCCAGTTTATACCAGTCATTTCATCTTCTTCGAGTATATAGTAAAGTTTTTCTGAATAGTTTAGATTAAATTAAAGAATTTATTATTTACTTTCTCTCGCTCTCGCTGCTGTGCACTCTGTCAGCAGGGTATCTGCAGGGTTTAAGAAGGTCTGAATGTCTTCAATCTCAAAAACAAAATTTTAGGCCTTAAAATCTTAAATTTACTGAAATCTTGTGTTGTAAGTTTTAAATATTTTTTTAACAGCTCTTCATTTTCCTTTGTTTATGTATAGCAATCCAATCAGGCCAACACCCATCCAATCACTAACATCCCATCTCAATAAAACTTAACTTTTTAAGAATGTAATTTTTAACTCAATTTAATTTTTTATTTAACACATGTAATGTTTACCATAATGATTGAATAATTTTCCTTACAATAACACTTGTTTAGAAGTTCTACAGGTATTTACTGCTGAGAAAGCTGTTTTGCATATATTAAGTTTATTATAGTTTTCAAAACCTTTAAAACTTTATTTTTTTTTTCTATTTTTAAGAAAGGTTATGTTGAAAAAATGTATGTACACAACTAAAGCTTACTTGTTTTGACAATATTTAAAATTTTTGCTCAGAATTAACAAAAATATTTAATTTTTAATTATTAAATAATTATTATTATTGTATTAAATTATAAAAGTTTGATAGGGCAAATAAAAATCCAACTGAGCCATAAAAAAACCTAATCTTTTAGCCCTGTATGAGTCTAAAATTTTATTCATAATGGTCTTAATGTCTTAAAAAGCCTTAAATTTAAAGAAAGTAAAGTAGCAGAAAGTTGTCTTTAGAAAAAGAGTAATGCAAAAACACATACGAGCTTCAGAACGCGAAAGCAAAAGTTGAATCCCAGACGTTTTAGAAGATTTAGAAACCCAAGCCGGACATATTTTTTTAAGTGCCTAAAAGGCACATCTCTGTGGGTCTGCAGTGCACGTGACTGTTTGTGGAAGTGTTGACAGGTCTTTCCACTACTTAATCGATCGTGGATGTTTGGTTATATTAGGCGAATACAAAATAGTGTTAGGATGTTAATAAAAGTAAAAAAAAAAAAAAGTGTCACTAAATACACTTGGGCGTCCGTTAATATACCTGGGTGGCCTACCCAAGTAAACTCTATGTGTGGGAAGCACTACATAACAATAACATAATGAGACTAACATGCTGTTTTTGAGGGGTATAAATTATTAGAAATTGAAAATACACCCACCTGGAATTTGTGTGCACCTGAAATCTGCAATTTTCTGAAGATTTTTAGCCCATTGTTGAGTATTTATTTACTTATCTAAATGTGTGTAAATTATATATTTCTTCCTTTTTTATATTAATTTCAGTAATATTATTGCCTAATATGCAGATGTTTATAGGATTTATTTACAATACACTTTGCAAAGTAACATTTTCTGGCTTTTTATGAGACTTGCTTTGTTTACCAAACAAACGGATCTAATTTGATTTGCATTGTCAACCTTAAAAAAAAAAGTAAAAAAAAATTTAAAAAAAAATATATATATTTATTGTTTTTAGTTACAATACTTCTAAAATCATTCACTGTAATTATTAGTTTTTTTTTTTTTTTTACAGAATTCTTGTACAAATTTTGCAGTTTTGCAAAAAAACTGATCCACAAATTCTGTTTGGCCCTAAAATCTCGAGCCAGTAAAGGTTTTAGTGGCTGCACCAGCTCTTACGTTGTAGTAGTAACGTTATGACAATAAATGTCTCGTAAAATGACATTCATACTCCCATTATTAGCATTTAACACTGAATAAAGGTGGTGAACATTGTCATAGTGTCACATTTTCTGTTCAGCTGCAATTTCAGGTGTTGGTTACGAAAAACTCCTTTTATTATGGAAAATATTCCTTCTCTCGCGTGTTGTTGCTTTTAACTAGAACATGGTTTAAATCCGCCTTCAGGCTCGATTGTCAGGTATGCTCCTGTTGGTGTCATTAATCTGGCAACCTGCACTTGTGTTGAGCCTTCAGAGAAGGAGCCGTGTGAAAATGTGTTTTTAACCAGGAGTGCAATACCTAGTTCAACCACTGGGTGTCAAACTTACATACTGCAACTTTAATTAAAGTGGTCATATGGCATGATTTCATGTATTCTTTTGTCTTTGGAGTATTGTTTTCAGAGACTGTGCTTGTATAAGATCCATAGTCTTAAAGGTAGCATTACATCAAAAACATGCAATAATGTTCTTTTGAGCAATGACGTGTGACCATATTTTAAGTTCACACGAGATCAAAACTAACTATATAATTTTGTTAGCTCACATTGCTAGTTTTGTGGTGAACAATTCTTCTCTGCATGTTATTAAGAAAAAAAAACATGCTATTTGTAATCGCAAATTAAAATCTAAAAAAATGCACTTCGTGTTCTCAGATTACGTCTGTCTAAGGTGTTGGGTGTGGTTAACATGCTTAACCATGCCCCTCCAACTGTCAACAATCAGAAATGGTGATGAGGAGAAGGTGTCTGTTAGGTTGTAATAACTCTTCTAAAACTATTTCCCGATCTTTCTTATTAAAATTCCTACTTTACTACATCCAGTCAGCTTGCTGTAGAAAAACAAGCCATTTCTCAAGGGACTGTATCACAATATGGTAAAAAAATAATGGTTGCAGCTTCCGGTTCATGCAGACTTCAATATTAATTTTTATGTTTGTACAGGCTGAGCTTCGTGCCTTGGAAGAGGGTGATGCCAGTGCCGGTGGGTCGAGTCCCTGCTCTGAAGCCAGTCAGGACGGGCCCCGTACTTTACTTTTGAAGAAAAACAAATGGAAGACTGCTTTCCACCGTGCACCAAGTCCTGACTCGAGCAGCCGGGGCTCAGACAAGGCAGGATGGGCCACTCCAGAGCAATCAGACACTGGTAAAGATTGACCGTAACAATTGAAGTGCTTAGGAATCTCATTAGTTGGGCCAGACAGTATCTGCGGGTGTTTTTTGCTATTTCAGCAGAGAATTTTATTTAAAATCTGCAGATTTCTGCGGAATGATTTTGGGAGTATTATAACTAAAACCTTAATTTGTAAAATAAAAAATAATACCGTTTTAACTTATTTAATGTTTAAAATGCAAATCCAATTATATCCACTTTATTTGGTAAACAAATCAAGTCTCTCATATGATATATCTACTAAAAGACAGAAAAATATTACTTTTCAAACTGTATTTTAAAAAAATCATGAATATTTTCATATTAGTCAATTATACTATCATTTTACACACATTTACTCAAGTAAATAAACAGAATTAACAATGGGCTAAAAATCTAAGAAATCTGCGGAATTCTGCGCACACAGATTCCATGTGGGCCTACTCATTAGCCTTACTAGTTATTAGGTTTTGTGTCATAAATGAACAAGTGACTTACTGAACTATTTTGTTTCCAGCACATTCCAAACCAGCTGAGAAGCAAGGAGAAGATGATGAAAATGAGAAGCCTGTATCCAAAGCTCTTCAAAAGGAAGAAGAGGACCTCAAGGTAATTTCTATAAATTGAAGTGCAAGAGAAAGTGTGCCAAAAAGTGAAAATTTTGTTATTAGTTATCCTTTACTTGTTGCTAACCCATCTGTTGAACACAAAAGATATTTTGAAAAATATTGGAAACCAGTAGCCATTGACTTCCAATGGTGTGTTTTGTTTTTTTCTATGGATGTCCGTGATAACCGTTTTCCAAAATGTTTGTTTAACATTGAAAAAAAGCAACTCATTAAAAGGTTTAGTTTAGGCTTAACTACGCTTTAAAAAGAATTCCTTTTATCGTGCATGAATAAAAGAGGATGTTACTATTTTAAAAAGATTTATCAGTATAGTATGAATATGATTGGTAAGTGTTTTTTTAAACTCTGTAAATGCTTTTCAAGACTGCTTATTTAATCAAAAAATACAGAAGTTGTAAAGTTACACTAAGTTTTAAATGATTTGTATTTAAATTTTTATATTTTTATTATTGTCATCTGTTATTGTGATGGCAAAAGCAGGCATTACTTTAGTCTTATGCCAGTCAAATGAAAAGACAGAAAACTGTAAAGTTTTGATTTGGTTTACACAACATTTATTATTATTATTATTATTATCATCATCATCATCATTGTTAATAACAGTAGTGCTGTTTTTCTGGCACTGCATTTAAATATGTTTTTACATGAAAATATTGCTTGTTTGCTTCACTTGTTCAATGTAATTTACCTGCGCTACATAAAGTAAGACATTGCTTGCACACTGAGACAAACGTTAGTTTTCCCATTTCAAAATGTCATTTTCTTCGTTCAATATTTTTTATTTTAAATTAACATAGTATAAAATGTAACGTGACCTGAATTATGTTTATTGAAATTTAACAGCGTTTCTCTTTTAGTTTCAGATCGGAGAGCTTGCCAACACACTCACCAGCAAAATGGAGTTCTTGGGAATTGACAAAAAAGCCATCTCAAACTTTCAACTTCTGTTGCTGCAAACAGAGGTAAGAAAACGCTGGCATAATACTCATACAAACAGAAGGCTTTTTATCACAATGTACTTTATCCACATAAGCTGCAAAGAAGGTCGTTTTAACAGGTATAATAACCAAAAAATACTTTGTGTATTGTTTTTATTTTAGAGAAATGTTCAGAGCAAACTGATGTTTAAAAAAAAAAAAAAAAGTTTACTCTCATTAATGCATTCAAATGAACAGTGATAATTATGTTAGTTTAAAAAATACAACAGAATTTTATTAGTTATTCAATTTAAAAAGTAAATAAATATTCAAGCATTAAAAAGAAATTAACATCATCGAAGATCGAAAACTTGAAAGTTTTGTGGCAATTTTTTCATGATTTAGTTTAACTAATGTTAACAAATGGATTGTTGTATTGTACTGTGCTAATGAAAAACTGGCAATGAATAGTAAACAAATTGCATTTTCAATCAATATCTTGTGCATGTCGTCAGACAGCTAGATTAACATGTGAAATGTAAACGTTCAAAAAACAGCCACTGCCAATTATACAAATGAAATATTCTTAAATGTCATTTTAAAGTGTTAATTATAAAATTTTGACAGTATTTGAAGCATCCATGATAACAGTATCGTGTTCATGGTTATTTGTAGAAGGGATACAGCTGTGCCCAGAAGTTTAAGAGAGTTTTATATAATTAAATAAAATTGTATTTTATTAACGTTTACACCCAACCCTCACTAGAGTTGGGTACCAAAACCCGGTGCCATTATGGCACCAGTACCTTTGTAACTGGTATGCACTGGACCGAATCAGCATATGAATTTCGATGCCTAATTCCGGTGCCACTGGTGCTGCGACAAGAACTTAAGAAGTATCAAGGAGTGCATCAAAGGCACACATAAGTGCGCTTTGTGTCACACCATCTCTAAATATTTTATTCTAAACAGCTTTGAGGGATACGGTCACTGTCAGCGATGTCAGGCGTTTGTTCTTGTTGGTTATAGAAGGCAAAGCGTGCAGTATGGCACATGCGGCGAGTGACTCCCTTCATCAACACACACGCATGATCGCATTCATCTAATTTGCTTAAACTAAGCATTCTAAAATATGGCTATATTTTACAAGCAAGGATTCTGACACACCAACATGACTGACAAAAATAATTGTTCATGCGAGCAAAAGAAAGCAGGTGAATAACGAATGAGGATGATTTTTTTAAAGCGCATGCACGCTCCAGTTTTCTTGCGTGAAGCAATCGTACCTAGAAACGCAGCTAATGTGATCGGTTCTCTTTCAATTAGACTAGACAAAAAGTGATGAACATGCACCACATGTCTTGCTGCTTTCAAGAGCTCCAGATTTGTCTTTTTGTAAGCAGCAGTGGTTGCTTTCGCTTTAACGATTCTTTGAACCGATTATTTATGGGTCTAACCTTAACCGTGTGTATGTGATCATCCTTTTATCATCGCACACATTTTTTCACCTGCTTTCTTTTGCGTGAATATGGTTTAATTATCATTTTTTTATAGTAACATTGCTTTTATGGGAGATTTACTCTCCATGTATGTGTAAACTGGTGATGGGGCCTTTAGCCAGGACAGATTACTGTGCATATGTTTTTTTAGATAAAACTTTATTTAACAAAATTATTTATGTTTGGTGTGGTCAGAGATAAAATTGGTAAATCCTTCATTTTGAGCTCTGAAAAGTCATGTGAAATAAAAACTAATTGTAAAACTTAGCATGTCTAAGTCATATTTATGTGTATAAAATATATTTTCCCAACAATAAAATTTTGGCTTGTAATATTGGAAAACTACTAGCCACAGTGGCTGGTGATCAAAAAAGTTAATGTCGTGACGCAATGACGATAATGGATCTATGTGCTATACCATGTAACTGGGAATCATGAATGTAACATTCAAAAAGCAACTCATGTAAACACCTGAATAATATTATTGTCTTATTCAGATTAAGGCAAATCATTAGATCACTGATGTCCATTTAAAAGTAGTCACAAGCCCCAAACCCAGAAAAAAAGGTCTTCCCTGATTTCAATGACAGCCTTTCCACAGGTTAATAATAAGCTAATGTAATGTCAATAGCATAATGCAAATCTTGCATTTATGCTAACAAGCAAATGATCAAAAAAATATATTAATGCAATTCAAATATATAAAATATGAATTGATGTTTCATTTAAACATATTGTAAATATATATATTTTTTATTGTTCAATTATAATGATTAAAATATATATGTTTTTGTCAAATAATTGTGTGGCTAAAAGTATCAATTCAGGCACCGTTTTGGCACCGGTACCGTTTTAAAAGTATCGATTTAGCACCGGTATCGAAATAACCCCAAACGATACCCAACCCTAGCCCTCATAGAAAGGAAAAAACAGCAATTATAACGAGAATTGTTTAAATTAGTTATTAAATTACACATTAAATTGTATTTTATTAACATCTACTCCAATCCTAAACCTACCTCTCATAGTAATTAAAAGATATTCGTTGTTGTACAGCATCACAAAATGCTATATTAAAGTGAGAATCTGCAGCTGTGTCCCTTCTAGATGATCACGACTTTGCATCATTGAATATCGGCACATGTCTAAAAGCTAATTTGTACTTCTGCGTGAAGCGCACTCATGCTCTGGCACAGCCTTCGCATGGCCCTCGCCGTGGCTGTTGTCGACACTGATATGCACCTTTTAAACAATTTTACTTGTCACAACGCGTAGCGCACGCTCTGTGATTGGTCGGCTTGGTACCGGTGATGTGGGTGGTACTGAAAGCCGCGAGCCCAATGGAGCGAGTGTTTACAAATGTCGAGTCCTGTGAAGGAGCTCCAGGGGTCCGTTCTTCTTACCTCGCTTAAATGATCTAAGATGATTTGGCAGATCCTGGATCTTTTAATCTTGATAACTGATCTCTGGCAAATTTTTTTTTTTTTTTTTGCGATTTGAGATCGCTGCCTGTGTTGTGAAGGACCGATGTATTGATCATCAAAATCATGATCAGCAATGCAGCAATTGGCTGAGGCACAGCAGCGTAATGACATCATCTGATTAATCTTCAATTATCCATGTGAGCAAAATTACACAAAATTAGCAGTAAACCGTTCGTTAAATATGACACGCAATAACTTTCCACATTTGTTGTGAGCTGCAGGCTTTACACTTTCATGTGTCAAGAGTATTCATCATGTATTTCAATGCATATCAATGTATTTAGTTCTACATTTAGAGAAGATTTTCTTTATTATAGTAGCCTAGGCCTACTTAAGTTTTTTTTAATCGGCGTAAGGTATAACTGTATTAATTAATTTTGCATCAAAAAAAGCATTTTGAAATCGGTAATGGTGTCTGCAACTTTTGCGACGCATCAAATCACCGGTTTATTAGTGGTCAAAACACGTGCATGACTGCATAAATTATTATCCTTTTTTAAAAAAAAGTTGAATATTGTGCATGTACGCGTTTTCTCTTTGAACCACCAAGTGGCAGTCTTTGTAATTTTATTTCGGAGTGCAGATTGCATAAGTTTTATTAATTTATATATATATTTTTTAACTTTTATATAGTTAAAAATATATTTACTATTTTCCCAAGTGTATATAACTACTGTAAGAAAATATCAGCATTTGGTACATACTTTCAGTATTATCTTAGCTTGAACTGACCCGATCTAATCCTGTTTAAATGAAATGAACTTATTCGCAAGCAGGTTTGAGCTACCAGAACTGTTGCTATGACAACAAGTCACAGATGAGTTTTGAAGAACTAAATGATCCTGGATCATGTCAAATCATCAATAACCAAATCCAGCTAATTGAGTAATCCATGTGTGAAGAACAGACCCCAGATGTATACTTTTGTTTTGTGTTTACCTTATGGATAAAGTTGTTACACGTCTGCCAGTTCCCGCCTCTGAATGAATGAGTTTTAGCTACTTGCAGCATTCCATAAAAATAAATAAATACCCGCAAAGAAACTCGACACAGAAGAACAAAACCTACTGCCAGCTAGCATTTCGGTAGTGTTCTTGCAGAGCAACACAAACAGCACGCAGAAGTATAAATGCACAGCTACGTGCATAGCAGGCGCTGTGGGTCATGGCGATCACTTGGCGCAGAAGCATAAATCAGCCTTAAGTGATTTATACTGTCAATCTGCATATTAAAATTCAAGCTTTTTTTTCCTTCTATCTAGACACGGATCGCAGACTGGCGAGAGGGCGCTCTGAATGGAAGCTATCTCCGACGCAGGCTGCAGGAAGCCGCCGAGCACATAAAACATTACGAACTTAACGCCACTCCCAAAGGCTGGTCCTGCCACTGGGACAGGTACGCGCTCCTTACCTTTCACATCCTTATCACTCCTCCCCCCTCCCCCCTCCTCATGTGGCGATTGACACTGCCTCCGCCGCTTTGACAAACGCGCGACTGATTTGCACTTGTTTGTGTTACTGGGGAGTGTTTTTTACGAGCACGGATAAAGACAGAAGGTAACCCTGATAAGGGAGCGCCTCTAAAGTACCAGCCCGGCCTCCAAAGAATCCGGCCTCCCCTCAAAGTCAGTCAAAAAGGGTTAGGAAGGTGGTTTTTGCGCGTGCGAGAGCTTTGAACTTTACAGGACTGCCCCTCAAAATGATGGGAGAAATGAGTGACACAGAGTGACCACGTGGAAGCATCAGTAAAGGAAGACGATGCCTTGCCCTCGGAGCCTGAAGGTCAGACCAATCTATTTCATTGTTTACTGGATTTCATTTTTCCATGCTCGATGCTATTGATGATTGTTAATTAAAGCAATTGTTGTCTTTTGTTACCCTCTATTGAAGATGCCTACCTTAAGGCATCTAGCAGAGGGGTTTTGTCACTGTAAGTGTGAGTATTGCCATGGCAACTGAGACTAAAATGAATTGTAACAATGTTGATAAACTTTTTCAGGATTGGAGATTTCTCTATTTATTTATTTATTTTTTGCCTTGTTTTGTTTTAGAAAATAAGGTGGGTCGTTTTTCAGTGCACCCATTTTAATCTGGCTTCTCCTCTGGGCTCCCAGTGAGGCCCAGTTCAACATTCCCCTCATTAAGGAACTAGAGCCCTTCCCTTTGAACTCTCCAAGGGTCTCATGACCTTGAAAGCAGTCGAGAGAAAAGCTGTTAAGACGCTCCTGTGTGTTTGTTTCTCCACCTCTAGAGAGCACAGACGGTACTTCTACATGAACGAGAGGACCAGCGCTTCCCAGTGGGAGTTTCCAGTTGGTGGGGAGGAAGAGGAAGCCAAGCCGCCTTTGCCACCTGCAGCTGCGCCCGGAGACAGTAGCCAAGCATCTGCAGAAACCACTGGTGCTGTAACAGGTGGGGGTTGTGTGCCGTGACGTATTTTTAAAATACATTAAAATGTTATTTACATGATTGCTTGAATACAGTTTTAAAGCAACACTGCCCAGTTTTTGTTTTGAAATAGACTCCTTTTGCAACTCCCCTAAACAGTTTTATCATCCATTCAGCAATTGGTTAGCTTAGAATAAATAATTGAATCTGACTAGACCAATAGCATCTGTCATAAAAAAAATTGGATTCTTCTGTAGATCTAGAATTACATATTTCTCAACTGTTACCTAGCTGGTAGGGATGTGACGAGATCTCGGGGTACAAGATTTCGTGAGACTAAGGCCCATCCTCAATTCTACCCCTTAGCCCTTCCCCATACCCCTACCCCTCGTTTTGCACAATCACGTGAAGGGGTAGGGATGTCTTTGATTCTCTTTAGCTTGAAGGTGTAGGGCTAAGGGGAAGGGCTAGATACCCCTTCCAACAGAGATTTTTCAGGACAACACTCAAAACCAAGGGGTAAAATTTCACAGAATATACCAACCACAATGGCCGAATTAGAACACACACACAAAAATAGAATTGAGATTGGGCCTAAATCGTGACGAGATTCCTCATCGAGTAGAAAAGTTGTGATATGAAGGAGCATGAGGGTGAATTTAGCATTGAAGATTGGAGGCAAGATTCGATTTGAACCGCACATCAAGTGCTTTGTACACACCTGGCAACCTGGGATGCCTCTGTGTTGCGTATCACTCGATTGCTTGGGTAGGTGTGACATAACCGCTTTTTCACTGGAGCTCAAGGGTTGCCATTTCCAAAAGCAAAGGCTGCTGCTACACAAATTAAACGGTTCGTAACCGTGCGATGGAATAGCACTTTAGATATGCTTAAAGCCATAATTGTCGTTAACACAAATCGAATTAAGACATGTGGAGTACACTTTTAATAAGTTAAATACATAATTAAAATAAGTTAAATAATTTTAATTAGTTAAATTTGTGGAAAGGAGTTCGACTCATGTGAAACTGTACAGAGGTGAAGCCAGTCGGTAGAGTTTATAGCAAAATATTTAGCAGTGTTTGCATGCCCTTTTATATCATAATTCATAAAAATAAAAGTAAAATAACATTCATTACAAGTTGATTTAAAAGCACCAAAATTCTTTTGCATTTTTTTTCAGTTGAAATAAAAATCTATTTTTAATTCATATTAGTAAGTAATATTTTGCAGTGTTTGCATGTCTTTTACAGCATAGAATTCATTCAAATAGAAGAAAAATAAACATTCATTACAAGTTGATTTAAAAAAATAAGTACCTAAATTGTTTTTGTATTTTTAGTTTTTTTTATTTATTTATTTTTCCAGTTGATTTAAAGATGATTTTCCATTTCATATATTTCAGCATTGAAAATTTCTTGGAAAAAATAGTGTGTAAATCTCGTCTCGTGAACCCAGTCTCGTCTTGTGGAGTAAGCGTCTCGTCGCACCCCTACTAGCTAGGGACTATTTTCAAGTGCTGTGTAATGCCCTTGCTCCTGCTACAACCATGGTATGGCAGCAACGTTTCTTGATTATTACACTAGAATGAGAACGTTTATAGGCATTTGTCGCGAAATCATTAATTCATCTTACGATACTATACCAGCTGAAGTGTCACGATACCAAGTAGTATTGCGATACTGTAATTCATAACTCAAATTATAAAGAAAATTGTCAGAAATACAGTGTTTTACATGTTATAATAGGTCTTGAATTTAATTCATAATTCCCGTATTATTTGCATGTCACTTCACCTAAAATTAATTATTTTTGTTTATTTTATAGATAACGGACTAACAAAAAAATACATTAAAATAAACATGGTTACAAAAGAGCAACTATTATAACAAAATTAGGCTAAATGAAGTGGTCAAAATTGTTTCAATGTTTCCTGTTGCTATTTTGGGTTTTTAATCTGGTTTTTTTTTGTCTTATCAGGTAACAATCCAAAGTAATTCAAAATTTCACTTTGAGTCGTTCTTTTTAAGAGAATGTCACAGTTGTTGTAGCTACTAAATCATATTGAGAGGAACAGAAATGAACCGATTCAGATGTGCATTTGAAACGTCAGAAAACATTTTTAAACTTGTGACACAAACGTGTGAGCATTTAGTGACTTTTCCACATCAAACATTATCTATTGTAGATAGACCGTTAATGACGATGCTACAGTGGCACCACCAGTATTTTGGAGCCATACTGTCGCGATACTACCGTAGTACTGGTAAACCATGCAACCCTTGTATATATGTGTGTTACATTACATTACACTGGGTTTAAAAAAACAGTTACACTCTGACCTTCAGAGCAAAAATGCCCTGATTTGAAACCCGTTAATCCAAAATTTTTTTCCTGTTGAAAACAAAAGTAAATATTTTGAAGAATGTTGAAAACCTGTAACCATTGACCATTCTGTTTGTTTATCCTGCATTGAAATAAGTGGAGGATGAATAAATGCAGACAGAAGTAGATTATTATTTATTTTTATTTTTATTTTTTTCCAGTGAACTATCCCTTTAACAGGCTTTCTTTTTCGTTGGCATCGCTTCAATGTTAACTTATTTTACTAAATTATTATAATGTCATTACAATGATGTGTGTCTGTTGATATGGTTATCAGAAAAGTATGTGTTTGGTGCTATAATATTTATGCTTGTCCAAGTCCACAATAAAACAAAAAATCTGCTTAAACATTAGAATATGAAAGAATACATTCTTTTTAATTAATAAAAAAGTGGCATCTTGTACTGTAATTTATAGGGGTACATTGTGGAAAAAGGTTATTTAATTGTTCTTGTTAAACCTTTTGACATGAATAATTATTATTATTTTTTTTTCTTTCTTCAAATTTCTTAGGAGATGTGCAGTCTTATTGGATGGTTCCCCAGCCTCCTCAGCCACCACTGCCTCCGCTTCCTCCGGAGCATCCACCTCCTCCACCTACAGAACAACCACCACCACCCCCTCCACCACCCGAATCTCCTCCTCCACCGCCTCCACCACCCCTCGAGGATGACGGAGAGATCGAGGAAGTGGAGATGGAGGATGAAGAGTCAGAGCCACCAGCTCCTGGAACAGAAGAGTTCAAGGTCACCTTTTTAAAAATGTTTTGTCTTGAAAGTAAAAGTTGCGCTTAGCTTAATTTTCTTAGGGGCAATGTAGGTATGTCAATTTTCATACATTCTTATGATCAATCCTTGTTTAACTACCATAGGGGTCATTCTGACCGATGTCATACAAGACATCATATTATCACGTCAAAGTTCCATTCAGTACTTCTGTTGTGTTGTTAAAATTAAGCTTTGAATGTCTATCATAACATTTAATTAAGCCATCACCTTAAAATATAAGATTTTTGGGGGGGTAATACAGCTTTAAATGTGTAGTTAGACTGCTGTTTCATTTTCACTTTCAGGAGGAGGATTTTTCTTACAGCTCTGAATTTGCTGTTTTGAAAGATATATCTGAAGTAAAGTTATGTTTTTGTTTAAAGAAGGTTGTTAGGCATATTTAAAGTCACGGGGGAAAGTATCAAATACAGAAATGCTTGCAGTCATTTTCACCACTGTGGTAATGTGTGTTGTGATTTTTAATAAAATAACAATGTTAAAAAGACATGTAGACATACATTTAGGTAAAGTTAGGGAACACTTAGGAATATGTCATTTTTATTTCAAACAAAGTTATTAAATTGCAGAAACTGAACTGTCAAAATGACCGCCTCGTACTTGTGGTGTTAATTGACAATGAATTTAGGGCATAAAGTATTCCGGCACTGTGCTGGATCTCCTGCGTGCAGCCGTGTGGGAAAAAATTATTTTAGAGCATTCGGTTTAATTAGGGATGTTCAAACTAACCGATTAACCATTAACCAAAAGGGTGCGTTTGAAACCGATTAATAGTATGTTAAACGATTTAAAAATATTATTTTAGATATTTTTAAAGTTTGGCTGCATAAAGGACCAATCACAGCAACGCTTTTTGCTTTGAGAGACGCATCTGTTGAATGGTTTACTAACAACCGCGAGTGTTTTACGCGTTTTGCTCTTGCGCGCTGTGTGCTCGAGCGGAATAAAACATGCTACATCAGTCGCGTCTTTTTCATTCTTCAATCAAATGAAAGCACTGTGTGGTCTCTGTTGAGGTGACAGCAGTGTTTGTGTTGTCAAGGCGACTACGGCGAACTTTTAATAATGGAGGAGAGACTTGTGGTCGCTGTTTCAAGTTATTCAGAGCTGTTTGACTTTACAGATCTTGAATATCACAATATTATTTAAAATACAATTATAACATCGACAGCAACACGGCTCGCGCACAATGCGGCTCAGCTGATTCAGTCGTTTCTTAGTGACAAAAAAAGAGCACCGCGCGGAAAGACGTTCTTTTTGTGATCGGCCCCGTGCAACAAACATTTGTTAACTCTCGGGACAGTAACACGTGCAAACACGCGTGTCTTCAGACGTATTTTGTCAAAGAAGCAAAATGAAAGGAGGATATTTCTGGTCACAGTTTGACACAGATCAGTTGACATAAACCAGCGCTGATGCTGATTGCCTCTGTGCTGCATGGAGCCACGTCATAAACTTTATAAATAGGGTATTGATGATTGAGTGTACAACCAACAAACCAACCTTTTTTCATTTGGAAAATTACAGTTATTATTAGTTCTTATAAAATATCAGGTTTTACAATAGACTACATAATCTACAAATCAAACAAATGCAAAGATTTTCTTGATTTTTGTATAATGATAACTCTGCACCAAACTGAGTCTTTTATTTTACAGCTAATAAAACATGGATGCAAATTAATGCAGTATCATATGTAAACAACAAAAATGTTATACAAAAAGTCAACATATGATCCTTGTGGTTCATTGTCATTTTCTTTCATCACATGCATTGCGCGCACACATAAACTGCGAGTGAGACGGAGGAAATAAGTCATAATCATAAGACATAATCTTTAAACCAATGACTTTTATTAAAAATGTTGACAGAGGTTTTGTGAAATAATGCTAGCGTTAAATGTATATTTCCCGTGGAGTGATCGATTTGAGGTAGCCTGATATTTTTATTTGATGGAAGAAAACACGATTGGACGACTGAGCACTTGTTGTTTAAACACTTGTTAGAAAAAAACACTTTATTGAGTACTTTTAAATAAATGGTGCAAAGCATAATCATTGAAGAGAGTCCATCTCAGTCTACCAGCACTTTAATAATTATCCCTAATAATCAGTCATTTTTTTAATTATGCTGTCCACAATATGGCAACCCTGGATGGTAAACTGATGCCCCATTCTGTTTTTAACGTTTTCGGGTTTCTCAGCAGCTTACGTCTTGATAGTTAGAACACAGTACAACAAATATATTTTTACTATCCTTTTTACTCAAATGATAAGAGAAAGTCAACATTAGTGTTATCAAGACTGCAAATGTAAAACATATAAATGTACATAATATTTCACATAAATCTAAATATTAGAAACTTTCAAGCATTTGAATGCTTTTCAAAAACATTTTTAATATGCTTATCCAAAAGCATCCATAACCTTTTTTTTTTTTTTATCCAACACATTTTGTTCACGGTTTGCTTGTTAGCACTGTGCTTCAAAACTATACATATTGACATTCATGATTATTGATTTAAGCTTTATTAATTTAAAGGATTATCAACAATTATTGCAATGTAAAGCTGAATATATGGATGTTTTTTTTTTCTCCCTCAGGCTGCTGAGGCTGCAGCTTTGGGACTTGCTGCTAGAGCCCAGAAACGCAAGGCCCTGGGCTCAGTCCCATTGCCCAGCATGGCCACCATCGGCAGCAGCCCCATTCTTTACACTCAGACCATTGCCACGCCTGGTGAGGATAAACTGACTGTGTACATGATATCATGACCTTCAAAAAGCCTCCTGGTGTATGCGAAGATGTTGATGCTCATCTATTTTCTCTTTCATAGCTCCACTTCTAGTAGGAAGTGCTTACTGGGGGATGACAGCAGCCATCGCACCTCCTCTGCCTACAGAGAGCATAGTTCCACTAATGCCAGCCCTGCCGCCACAACCACCCCTTCCTGTTTCACAGCCTCCCACTCCCCTGGAACCAATAAGCAAAGTCCTCACAGATAAAACAAAGAAACTAAAGAAAGAAAAGGTGGGGTTTTGTGGTTTTCAGTTGTTGATGTTGCCCATAAACTTTTGTCTTAATTTGGGGCAGGCAGAGTTTACAGTTATTTATTTTTTGGCATGTTTGTTTGTTTGTTAATTAGTTAGTTTTGTTTAAATTTATTTATTTTTATTATCTTTTTGCTGTGTGTGGTTTTGTTTTAAGAAAGGATGCTCTGATCAGAATTTTTGCAGCCGATACCAAGTACCGATTCTTTGTCATGGTGATCAGCCGATACGGAGTACAGATTCTAATGCTTCAAGCTTTATAATGCCTAAAGCACATTTTCCCTCCAAGATTGATACTTAAGTGGCGATGTCTCCTTACCTAAGAGGATAAATGATGTTGCATAAAATCCCTTAAATGCATCTCTTGTAACCATTTAGTGTGGACTTATGGTCAGACGCAGGTTTACAGAAAATACTTGATAAAGCATGTTTTAAAAAGGTAAGAAATGACTAACAAAGCAATTTAGAAACACTGCAAATGATGTAAGAAAAATTTAACATGTCTCAATCAAGAAAAAGTTTGGAGTGTAGGCTTTATTTGATGCAAAAGAAGTTAAAATGTACACTTATTAATATATCTTTACTAAAAGCAAAAAGGCCTATAAACTACTGTGTATTGCAATAACAAGGCCTATATTAGAAAAAGTTCTGGTATTAAATAAGTAAAAAGTATTTGTTTCAATAATATTTCCAGCCAGGTTTTAGTGAACTAGCAATATTATCAAAAACATCCAGGAGATGCCATACAGTTGAATGAGACAATTGCACTGATAGCTCATAACCCTGGACATAAAATAGTTGCACTTGCAACAAATAGACCATGAGATGTGCCAATAGACTGTGTAAGCTATATATTTTAGCTGCTGTGACATGAGCACAGTGATCACTCATGCCCTCATGCATCATTTACCTCTACACTTGTAGCACTGCTGATGAGCACACGTGCGTCTTCCTCAGCGTAAACTCGTAAACAAACACTTGCGATCGGTTCATGGCATTGTCGAGTACCGATCGAGTCATGAAATGTGAATATCGGCCGATACCGATCTCCGGACGATCAATCAGAGCATCCCTAGTTTTAAGCTTTGTTTTGTGTTATTCCTTTGTTTTTCAGTCTACTGTTTGGAGATTTTCCTTTGGGGTGCTTTGTGTTTTTTTTTATTTTATGTACTTTTATTTTTCTTGACTGGTTATGTTGTTAAGTTTCTCTTTTCTTCTTTTGTGGATAGTTGTATTCTTTTGGTAAACTATTTGATTTGTTTACTGTTAAACTTAATTTAGCTTGTTTTTTTATGTGCGTTTTATATTTTTGTTGTGTTCTGTTTTTTTGGATATTTTACTTTGGAATGGTGCTTTGTGGGGTATTTTTTGTTTGTTTTCCTTCTTTGAAGCTCTTTCTCTGAGTTTTAAAGCTTTTCTTTGCTGTTTTGTGGATTTTTGTATTCTTTTTGTAAACAGGTTTTGTGAACTGTTTAAGGGGGTAATGCTTTTGTTTCATGTTTTTTGTGCTTTAGTTTACATCAGTGTATGAGTTTTTTTTTCTTTTATTCATACATCGCATATATTTTAAAAATCTGCATAAAAATACATATGCACAAAACTGAGTAGGATAAACTTTTTATTTGATAAGAAAAGATGCGTGCACTCTACAATGGAAACACTTACCGAACAAATTCCAGTATGCTATGCACATTAAAAAATTTGTGTGATTTTGTTATAAGAGATCATGTGATGGTAAAAATGTATATGAATAGACACCAGCAGGCTGAGCAAACTGTAAACCATCTGAAATGCTGTTTTGGTCATTCTAAAAACAGCAGTATTTGTGTTATTTTATTAATAATTACTTCCAGAAATGTCAAGAGCGTCTATGCTCCGCGTCTGATGCCTTCAAACGACACCACACGTTCATTGCGTGTCAGCACACTGCTTTCTGATGCGCAAGTCATTTATTAAATGAAGGCAAAATTCACGCAGCTTCTCCTACCACAGCAAATTCTGTTTTTACTTTTGATATTTGGCACCAGTTAATCAGGAAGTGACTATTTTGTTTTCTTTAACTACTTGGATGGAAATGCTGCTTTATTTGCATGTCTTGTATGTGATATTCCTGTTAAGCGCATACATTTAATTAGTATCTTTGGATGGAAACATGGCCACTGTGTTTTATTTGAGATAAGGGTGTTGTCTGTAAAATTATTTAGTGTTGTTTGTTTTGTTTGTGTTTTATCTCATATCACATTGTGTGAGTTTTGCTTTTCTTTGATATGAGGGTTTTGCTTGTAAAAGTTTTTTTAAAACAATTCATGGGAAGTCATTAGCTGTCACTTTATTTTCCTACAGGCAAAGAAGAGCAAGACAAAGATGCCATCACTTGTAAAGAAGTGGCAAAGCATTCAGAAAGAGCTCGATGAGGAGGAAAAGTCGAGTTCAAGCGATGAAGATCGAGATCAGCTGAACAGCAGACGCATCGAAGAATGGAAACAACAACAGCTTTCAACGTAAGTTGAAAAGAAGACTTTGCTAATATTGATAGAAAATGAAAGTTGTTAATGTCATTATTGTCTTGATTTGCAGAGGGAAGGCTGGAAAGAATGCAAACTTTGAAGCGCTGCCTGATGACTGGAGGGAAAGATTGTTAAAGAAAAGAAAGATGATGCAGAGTTCATAACATTGGTCCTGGAAACACTAATCTAGAGCCTCTGGCGGGACTGGACTGGACTGCATTGTGCTGTCATGCCATGCTTACCAAGCTTAAGAGGACAAATTTGAATGAATGTTTCTTTTTTTTTTCTTTTTTTGATACGGACATATTGCCCATCGGAGCCTATTTTAGGCTAACTTCATTCTGTTCAATTCAAATGCATCATCTTGTGACTAAAGATATACTTTGTTAGGGGTTGTTGTAAAATGATTTTGCATTTAACAGCCTTTAATATCCAGATGTTTTTTTAGAGGTGCAGTGAACCTGAAACCAGTTAAAATATGTACAGAATTTTTTTTTTTTTAGTATCTCAAACTACAGAAACTGCACGATTTATCTTTAAATTAAACCGTAATGAAAACAATATTAAAGGACTGTCCATTACTTCAGTTTCTCCTACATTTTGTACATGCGAGCAAAGGGTATACAGTGAGCTCAATACTGACATCAGACAGTGCTTTAAATATTTTATACGCCATGCTTAACTATACATTTATCTTTTTATACAAACAGCAAGCGCAATCTTGTCAGATCAGCTGAACACTGTTAACAGCCATGCTTCCAAATTCATTCAGACTTCCATGTTGGCCACTCAATCGCACTTTAAAGTTTGCTTTATATGTGAACTAATGATCTCCCTCACCAATTGGTTTTCTGTGAGAGTCAACTCAACAATTGTATCAGCTTTCTTTTCTCTTCAATAATGGCTCTGGTTCACTAAATACAGTATGTCTTTTAAATTTTGTGACGTTTAGTGTAAATGTTTTCTGAACTGGGCATTGATAAGCCATTGAACTTTTTTTCTACACTGTAGATAATAAACTCTTTTCCACAAATACTTTGGTTTTGATGTACTTGATTTTGATGACTTGGAACATTTTGTTGTATTTTCAATGTAAACATTTCATCTTCAGTTAGCTGTTATCATTACAGTTTTTCCCCAGTCGCTTTGGTACAATTTTCAGATTAGAATTTAAATTAGTATAGGGTTTCCTTATTGTCTTAAATTTTAAAAATGTAGGCCTTAAAAGGTCTTAAATTCATCGAAATAGTGTGTTGTAGGTCTTAAATCAATTTAAACAGGTCTTAATTTTCCTCTGTCCAAGTAAAGCTAACCAATTGGGCCAACAGCCATCCAATCACCAACTATCCACCTTAATAAAATCAGTAAAGTAAACTAAAACAATTACACAGTTCCTCGTGATAATAACAGAGCAACATATGCCTTTACATTATCTTCCATTCATACATTATTTACAGAAGGGGGAGCAGACAGAATATTTATAAATAGGTATGAAACTTAAGGTTTTACAACAGAAACACATTAAGTTGAAAAGAAGTTACAGTGCACCCGGAAAGTATTCATAGCGCTTTACATTTTCCATATTTTTTTAATGTTACAGCCTTATTCCAAAATGGATTAAATTAATTTATTTCCTCAAATTCTACACACAATACCCCATAATGACAAAGTGAATTTTTTTTTTTAATTGTTGCAAATTTATTCAAAATAAAATACCTGAATAATCACATGTACATAAGTATTCACAGCCTTTGCCGTGAAGCTCTAAATTGAGCCCAGGTACATTCTGTTTCCACTGATCATTCTTGAGATGTTTCAGCAGCTTAATTGGAGTTTACCTGTGGTAAATTCAGTTGATTGGACATGATTTGAAAAGGCATACACCTGTCTATATAAGGTTCCAGGGTTGAAAGTGCAAGTCAAAACACAAACCAAGCATGAAGACAAAGAAATTGTCTGTAGACCACCAAGACTGGATTATCTTGAGGCACAAGGCTGGGGAAGGTTACAGAAAAGATTTTTGCTGCTTTGAAAGTTCCAATGAGCACAGTCGCCTCCATCATCTGTAAGTGGAAGATGTTTGGAACCACCAGGACTCTTTCTAGAGCTGGCCGGCCATCTAAGTTGAGTGATCGGGGGAGAAGGGCCTTTGGGAGGTGATCAATAACCTGATGGTCACTCTGTCTGAGCTTCAGCGTTCTTCTGTGGAGAGAGGAGAACCTTACAGGAGGACAACCATCTGTGCAGCAATCCACCAATCAGGCCAGTGTGGTAGAGTGACCAGACGGAAGCCACTCCCTGCCTGGAATTTGCCAAAAGGGATCTGAAGTACTCTCAGACTATAAGAATCAAAATTCTCTGGTCTGGTGAGACAAAAAATGTAACTCTTTGAAGGCGTTACGTTTGGAGAACCAGGCATCGCTCATCCCCAGGCTGATACCATCCCAACAGTGAAGCATGGTGGTGGCAGCATCAGGCTGTAGGGATGTTTTTAGCAGCAGATACTGGAAGATTAGACAGGATCCAGGGATAAATGAATGCAGCAATGTACAGATACACTCTGAATGAAAACCTGCTTCAGAGTGCTCTTGACCTCAGACTGGGGCGACGGTTCATTTTTCCAGCAGGATAATGACCCAAAGCACACCGCCAAAATATCAATGGAGTGGCTTCACAACTCTGTGAATGTCCTTGAGTGGCCCAGCCAGAGCCCAGATCTAAATCCTATTGAACATCCCTGGAGAGATCTCTTCAAAATGGCTGTACACTGTCGCTTCCCATCCGACCTGATAGAGATTGAGAGGTTCTGCAAAGAGGAATGGGGCAAAAATTCCCAAAGACAGGCGTGCCAAGCTTGTGGCATCATATTCAAAAAGACTTGTAATTGCTGCCAAAGGTGCATCAATAAAGTATTGAACAAAGGCTGTGAATACTTCTGTACATGTGATTTTTTTCAGGTTGTTTTATTTTTAATAAATTTGCAACAATTTATAAAAAAATTCACATTGTCATTATGGGGTATTGTGTGTAGAGTTTTAAAGAAAGAAATGAATTTAATCCATTTTGGAATAAGGCTGTAACATAAAATGTGGAAAAAATAAAGCTCTATAAATACTTTGCGACTGCACTGTATACTCAATCAATTTGGCCCAAAAGCCAACAAATATATATTTTGATTATGTAATTGTCTCTGCAATAATTAAACTGTTAACAAATTGTAAACTTACCATTTTAGAAAAAGAAATATTATGATAAAAAAAAAGAAGGTCGCTGTTTTGAGCCTTGGCTGGGTCAGTTAGCATTTCTGTGTGGAGTTTGCATGTTCTCCCCGTGTTCGCGTGGGTTTCCTCCGGGTGCTCCGGTTTCCCCCACAAGTCTAAAGACATGCGGTCTAGGTGAATTGGGTAAGCTAAAATGAGAATGAGAGTGTGAATGAGAGTGTATGGGTGTTTCCCAGTGATGGGTTGCAGCTGGAAGGGCATCCGCTGTGTAAAACATATGCTGGATAAGTTGGCGGTTCATTCTGCTGTGGCGACCCCAGATGTATTAAACAAGGGACTAAGCCAAAAAATAAAATGAACGAATGAATGAATGTTTGAGTAAAACATTTATATTAAAATAAAAAATATATTATTTAGAGGACGTATATTCATTTTAGACAACACCGTAGGCTACAATGTTTTAACATAAGACAAGTTAAGAAATCAATATTTGACTGATTTTCAATCACAACAATGACAAGTTTGTTATTCTGACCTCTGAATTATTTACGTGAACTGTTAACCCTCGTTTTCTCCGTTTTAAACGCACAAGCTTGTAAAACATACTTGTAAAAACACCGAACTAACGCAAAATTAAATTGTCGGTCATTTACATAGGTCATTTATCATAACCGGCAAGACTTCTGTTCTTTTCTGCGTGCTTCATGCAGGAAACGTGCGTCGTGTCCATGGCAACCGTGACACAAATGGCGCCTGAACAATAATTACAACGAAGAGAAGAGATTTCCTTTAAAAAGTGTACTTTGTGAGAAGGCTACCAGGAACATATTAAAGTCTTTAAAAAACTAGTTTGGAACATTATGCAGCTTTTCATATCGGTTTAAAGCAAAGTGCTCTTAACCAAGCAGCGGTGTTACTCGATATCTTTTTTTTCCGGGCTCTGGCAAACTGTAAGGTAATTTGGCGTTGTTTACAATGACTTCATGACTTTCGAGCAGTCGCTCTCGAAGTTACAGGAATGCAGGTTAGTAAACCCACAAAATTTGCTGCTGCCTTTTGCACTCTACGGTTACAGTCTAATATTACCCCGTTGTTTAACATACCAGAGCATTGATACTTTTAACCTTCTGCCCCACTGCCTGTGTTTAAACTCACTCCAATGTTCTCTTTTCGCGTCGAAAAGAAGAAATCAGACGATCCGTATGAGAGATTACTTTTGCTGCATCTTCAGCATTATGGATTCCTCTCAGGTAAGCACCACTTCTGTATGGCTTTTACCTCATTTGACAGGTTTAAATGATGTCAATGTTAGAATGGCATAATTTTGACCTTTCTGGGAGTATAGCGTAATAATACTGATGTTTATCGTAATGAAGTTGTAGATCGTAATCTTGACTCAATTGTGTCATTTCTTTTTATCTATAATTTCTCTCTCATTGTGTACTAACTTCATTTTTAAAGATGGAGTTCACCTAAAACGGAAAATTCAGTCATCATTTACACATCATTCTCTGGTCACAAATTGGTTTGAGATTCTTTCTTCTGTTGAACCTAAAGATACTTTGAAGAAAGCTGGAAACCAGTAACTATTGACATCCACAGTATATGTTTTCCCTACATTGTATGTCAATGGTTACAGGTTGCCAGCTTTCTTTTTTCAGCTTTTTTCAAAATGTCTTCATAAAGGTTAACAATAAAAAGGTTTGGAACCACTTGGGTGAATAAATCTTCATTTTTGGGTGAATTTTCCTTTTTATAATATCATCTTTTATGGAACATTCCCATAAAAAGTATAATAGTAAAAGTGAAGTAATCATGGCTGATTTGTGTATTGGTTACCATTCATACAACCACAGTTTTACTATAAATATACCACAGTTGAACTATGGTTAGTGTGGCAAACCCATGGTTAATTTATTTATTTTTTGCTTTGATTGTAGTAAAACCATGGTTAACTTTTGTAAATGATTTTCTTGTTTATGCAGACGACAGCTCAGGCATTAAAAGAGAATGGGAGGGGAATCAAGATTCTACTACCTCAGACATGATTAACTCGTCCTCTCCATCTGAGAGCAATGACTCCAATTTAGAAGAAGAACAAGAGGAGTCCAAGCCATGTTCAAGTAAATATGTTAAACTCAATCTTATGTCTATTTTAATTTGATTGTTGGAATTTCATTCGAAAATGCAATACAGTATTACAATAGGGTTGGACGATATGAAAAAAAAAGTCACATTTGTTACAATGTTTCTCAATGATCGGCATCTTTACATCTACTCTATTTTGTCTCATAAGCTAGAATATTTAATTTAACATTTAACAGACGTACCACTGAATATACTGTATACAGATATATACTGTATAACAAGGCTGGGTGATTTGACAAAAAAATCTTATATCACTATATAGGTCATACAGCAAGGAAAATGAGTATTGAACACGTCACCATTTTTCTCAGAAAACATTTTTAAAGGTACTGTTGATTTTTCTCAGAATAAAATTCATAAAATTCAGAATAAATTCATATATGCAAGAAAAAACAAAAAACAAAACTATTTAGTTTACAAATTACGTTATGTGAAATAAAATTAATAATGAATAAAAATGGAAAAAGTTTTGAACACACGAAGAAAGGGAGGTGAAGGAAGGCAGTGAAAGCCCAGACAGCAGCTGAAATCTCTCAGTAGTTCTTCAGCAACCCTCTACCCCTCCTCATTGTAAATTAATATCAGCTGCTTCAGTCCAACATCTACATTAGCAGGAGGATTAATTTTGATTAATTTTGATACATTTTGATGTCAAATATCAAAGTTATAATCTCACTGGGTCATCCAAATAATGAAGAAATATTGCAGTAAACAATGTAACACCACAAAACAAAAATGACAGAGCATAACATGAAATTACAGACTTTTTTCCATCCATATTGCCTTATTTCACAGCCCTAAACCAGAATGTAAATAATAAAGTATTATTCACCTAAAAGTAAAAAAAGTTCTGCAAACTTGCTCAGGCCATCCAAGATGTAAGTGACATTAAAGATTTGTAGCTGAAACTTTGGTCCATGGTGATTACTAAAATAGAAGTTAACAGCTACTGTTGACAGCAATATAAAAGTTAAAGAAACATATACAAGTAAATGAGAAGTGTTTATGAAACTGATACTGCATAACCTGGATGCTGCAGCCTATATAAAAAGTCGTAAAAGCAACAGTATCAGCTTCCATGTGAGTTTGAGCCTACATATACAATATCATGCAACAGGAAGCTCTTGCTTCTGTCTGTTGCAAACATGGATAGAATTGTTACTGTAGGACTGTGCAATATGACAATATACAGTATAGGGTATGGGTGAAATAAAAAGTCTTTATATATATATATATATATATATATATATATATATATATATATATATATATATATATATATATATATATATATATATATATAGGTAGGTAATACTTTTTCATACTTTTTCATTGTTTGGATGACCATGATCTTGGTTTATTATAAAGTATATAAATATATGAGTTTGATTTTGAGTATATATACTTTAAAATATAACATTCTTTTGTGTGTATGTATGTATATATATATATATATATATATATATATATATATATATATATATATATATATATATATATATATATATATATATATATATATATATTATTACTTTCATATCACTTATTTTAAGACTTATGTTATGAAGCAAAATTAGAGCCTTCTCAGCTACACTACTCAACAGCTTCTTCCCACAGGCTGTTAGAGCCCTTAACTCCAGTCAATTTACTCCCCTCCCCATGCATTCCTGAGTATGTCCCATACAGGTGAGTGGGCTTAACAAACCACCTGTAGAAAGGACACCCTCTCATCTCTCTGACTCTTGCATAAGGTTGCACATTTGCACTATAGACACTTTTTTAATCACTCCATGTCTCTTGGAAATATTGTGAATTTCAAATTGTGCTTCATTCAGGTGAGTGGGCTTGACAAACCACCTCTAGAAACACTCTTCTCTCTTATACACCTGACACTTTATCTAAACTCCATCTTACAAGAACTCAATAATGAAAACGATGTTTACTATAAATGTACCACAATCATGTTGCACTGCTGGCTTCAACCTTAAATAACTCTTTCGCACAATATTAAACCTTAAATAACTCTTTAGCGTAATATTCACCTTTAATACCTCTCTTTCACAATATCCTGCACAACATTGTTCAGTCTCATGTAAAAGTACTTGTTAAGCCTGTCTTATGTGTATAGTTAAGTATCTTATAGTATATGTTAGTTATGCATAGTTTTTTTTAAATAGCTCTTATGTCCAGTGTTGTTTTTGTATTTATGATTAATTTATGTAGCACCGTTGTCCTGCGAGACACAGCATTTCTTCCTCTGTATGTCCACACATGTAGTGGAATGACTATAAAGCTCGATTTGACTTGAACAAAAGTAAGGGTCTTATCTGAGTTCTGAAGGGTCTTATTTGAGTTCCATTGCATGGTTGTGCTTTATAAATTTATTTGCAAACTCCAGCTGTTTTTTAAAGTTAAATGTTTGTTGCTGATTAGTGAAGTGTTTATGAAGTCTCAAAATAGTTGGATAAGCTGTCTTTTAAAAAAAGTTTTATATATTCAATGATATATCTATTAAATTTTAATTAAAATATTCTAGCTTATAAGACAAAATAGTGTCAATGTAAAGTTGCAGTTTTATGTTTAAAACAATTACCACTGCCACCTTAATTATGGCATTCCTCTCATTTGTCAAGTTGTCATTCGAAACTTAACACTTGGGTGTAAGTAGCTAGTTCCCATTTGAAATTCATTGCCTTTATAAAAGATTCAGACTGTAAGAACACATAATAGTTTTAGAGAACATGTACCAGTGAATTAATTGTGCGTCTTGGTTACAACCCGGCTGCAACAAATGCTCCTTGTATATCTTTTAACTACAGCCTATTTGCTGCTGAGAAATTAGACTGTAATAATATGTCTGTGTTTTATTTATTTATTTTCCAGACTTTTTCAGTTTAAACAAAGCACTCAGGACCCGGCAGCTTGTGTTTGACTTTGATGGGGAGCGTCCTATTCCACGTCTAAGGGACCCTTTGGACCTCTTCACAATCCCATCTACCTCCTGTCCGTTCCAGGGCGTCCGCTGGCCCATAGAATGTGATGTGATCTGTGACAAAATCCAGCATATTGGTATTAAGGCTTTTTTCTATTATTAATACAGTGTAATTTAAATTAGTGATTAGTGTTAATCACAGAATATGTAAAAAATGCATATTGTATATGTCGAGTAGACCTCTTTAATCATGGAATTTTATGTTTTAAAGTTGTGAGTTGATTCAGGAAGTAGCCTAGTCATCACTCATTTAAATGTTTTTGGGTTGAAGTTTTTTTTTACTTTACATTCTTTTGGGAAACAAAACCACAAACGTTTCGGCTCAAATGCCTTTCTAAGTGTTTAAACCAATTTCTCCCTCCACCCTCTTTTTAAATTGTTAATCACATTTACGTCATCAATTATTTAATTTTCAATCACTCGAAAACATAACCATGTTGTTTCCATATTTGGACAAAATTCATTATGAGAACTATCACCTCCTCCAAATTATCCTGATTATCCTAAATGCTTCATTAAGAAAAACATAAAACCTTATTAATGGAAAATGACTGTTTTTTTTTATTTGCTCAAACCGTTTGAGATTTTTTGTTTTGTTAAACACAATTGAAGATATTTTTGAAGATATAAACCGGTAGCCATAGGTCTCCATCGTATTTGTTTTTCATACTACGGATGTATCCGTAGTAAATAAAAATATGTATGAAATATGGATATATCCGTTGATAGAAATATCTTCAAACAGAAAATAAGATCTCTTTAACAGAACAAAAAACCCTCAAACTGGTTTGGAACAGGTCAAGAGTGAGTAAATAATGAAAGAATAAATTTTTTTTTAGGTGGACTGTACTGTAAATTAGTTTTAGCACATACAGTTAAAGTCAGAATTATTAGCCCCCCTGAATTAATAGCTCCCTTGTTTATTTATTTCCCCCCAATCTCTGTTTAACAGAGAGAAGAATTTTTTAAACACATTTCTAAATATAATAGTTTTAATAACTCTTTTCTAATTACTGGTTTATTTTATCTTTGCCATGATGACACTTCTATACGGCTAAAAGTGACATTTAAAAGCTTAACTAAGGCTTAATTAGGTTAACTAGGCAGGTTAGGGTAATTAGTCAAGTTATTGTATAATGATGGTTTGTTCTGTACACTATCGGAAAAAAATATAGCTTAAAGGGGCTAATAATTTTGACCGTAAAATGTTTAAAAAAAAATGAAAAACAGCTTTTATTCTAGCTGAAATAAAACTAATTAGACTTTCTCCAAAAGAAAAAAATATTATGAGACATACTGTGAAAATTTCCTTGCTCTGTTAAACATCATTTGGGAAATATTTAAAAAAGAAAAAAAAAATTCAAAGGGGGGCTAATAATTCTGACTTTAACTTTATTTGAAAAGTTATATTATGTTAAATCAATCACCCAAGTAACATGCAGCATAAAAAAGATAGAAAACAAAGATATCATACTGACGATCCCTTCTGACCCTCATGGATGTGTGTCATTGTTAATATTAGATCATTGAAAAATTTTATGACAAAGTAAAATTGATCAAGCATCATATGGTGCATGTTGAACCAATTTGCTGTTTATAAATTCATGGAAAAAAATCATAAAAAATATATTCAAAACTATATTATATCAGCTATATTAAATATATTATTCATTCATTTTTTCTTCGGTTTAGTCCCTTTATTAATCTGGGGTTGCCACAGTGGAATGAACAGCCAGTTTATCCAGCACATGTTTTAAGCAGCGGTCGCCTTAAATGTATTATTTCAAAAATAATAAATATTACGTTTTATGCGGTTTAAACAATACAGAATTCTGATTTGATTTATCTCTTGAAATTGAAAATAATTTGACATTTTCTGACAAGACAATGGAGGTTCCTGTGTTCATGTGTGAATTGATGTTTATGGATTAATATGTTTTAAAAATAGTTTTTCTAAGGAAAATATTGTTAATTGGGCAAAATTTGTTCCCTTTTTTTATTTTTTCATCATACTGGTAATTATAACTGTACATATAATTACATATAATTGTCTGTAATTGTTTGTGTGATTCTGAAGGTTCTTGTATACGTAGTCTTCGAAGTCTTCATTTTCCGTTTTGTTTTGGATAGCACTACTATTTTGAGTTTTTGTTTTGTAATTTTTTTCCTCTTTTGCTTTATTTTTGATTTTTCTTCCGCGCTTATTGCTACTTTTATTTGAATTTTTATTTTATGCAAGTTTTAGATCTGCTAAAGTTTCAAATAAGTATTTATTTACACCCAACAAAATAATAATAAAAATGACATTTAATCTTTTTTTAATGACCTTATTTTAGTAATTTTTTAAATATCAGATTATTGTTTTTTCATACCAACAAAATGTGTGGTGAAACAAAATTGATATAAAAAAAAAATAAACAAACAGTTAGGTTATTAAAGTAACATTAAGTATTATGTACATACATTTAAATTAATTATTTGGTTCAATGAACTTATTATATGCATAGATATACATACATTGTACCTTTTTAAAAAAAAACATTTGCATGTAATTACATCAGTAATTTATTTCTGTGATGAATGATGTAAGTACACAATAGTTAATGTGACTTAAATAGAGTTTGCATGTTTTCCCCGTGTTGGCATATGTTTTCTCCGGGTGCTCCGGTTTCCCCCACAGTCCAAAGACATGCGGTATAGGTGAATTGAATAAGCTAAATTGTGCGTAGTGTATGTGTGTGAATGAGTGTGTATGGATGTTTTACAGTACTGGCTTGCAGCTGGAAGGGCATCCACTGTGTTAAACATATGCTGGATAAGTTGGCGGTTCATTCCGCTGTGGTGACCCCTGATGAATAAAGGTACTAAGCTAAAGGAAAATTAATGAAAACTGAATAGTTTCATCAGGTTTTTTTTTGTGTCTTAAAAATTTTGAAAAATCAGAATGGGACCCCTCAGAACCAGAGACGTTCTATCAGCCAACAGGCAATGAGCAAACTCCCATTCCAGTAGGAGAAGTGAGAGGAAACACTGTCTATTGCATAGACCCATGTAAGAATAGTATATTAAATATATTTTTTGGTATATAAAAAACGTCTGGCTACTTCTAATCTTTATATTTTTGTTCTCACTTTTCATTTTAGCCACCAAAGCTTCCTACTTCACTTACTCTCGTGTAGGTGGAAGCAGAGGACCTATCAAAAGTGCCACGGCCTGTGCCAACAATCAGAAGGAGCCTACGCTAGCATTTGAGTCTCGTTTTGAGTGTGGAAACCTGCAAAAAGCAGTTCAAGTGTGAGTCACAGCTTCTTTGCCACAAAAAGTTTTGCCTTTTCAGCGTATCCACCTTTTTTTTGCACCTCCATTCAAAAGAACTGAAACATAACAATAAAGTTAAACTTAAAGTCAACGTGAAATAGAAGTTGCTAAGACTTTTCTTTTAGTATGCTGATGTACATAAACATACTGAAAGAAAAGTCTCAGCCACTTCTGATTCCAACTGAAATTGAATATTGATTACGGGGCGGGGCTTGCTTTTAACAAAGTAACAGTAAGGGGGCGTTGTTAAGGTTATTGATATACAGTTGCTGTGGAAGCCCTCAAGTTGAAAATTGACTATTCACTTTACAAGAAACAATGTGAGCAAGCAAAATAACCTGTGAATTTTGATTTCACACAGACTTTAATATTATTTGTTGTGCTTAATACAGTAATTTTGCAAGCATACCTGTGGCCAAAGCTGTTTTGAGTGCACATTTTTCTTTTTTTCTTTTTTTAAAATTGTTTTGGAAAACACATTACAAAAATATACAAAAAGGACAACATAAACATGTAACAATAAGCAAATACACTGAATAGTATTTTGAGCAACAACAACAACAACAAAAAACACTAGTGCAATCTTACATACAGAAAAAACAAGTCTACAATGTGTTGACCAGAACTAGTATCCAGTACCAAGCTGGGAGTTGGTGGGTGGGGACTCAAACAGAAGGAGCAGGGTCAAGCTGAAGAGTTTGGACATGTTTGTGAAGGGGTTCCCACAATTTAATGAAAATAGTGCTAGGTCTGTGAAGGGAGTACCTAATTAACTTCATAAAATAAGAACATTTCTTATCCAACAAGTGTGTGAAGGAGTGTGAGGGCTCTTCCAGTTCAGAAGAATTAATTGCCTAGCCAGAAGGGTTAAGAAGGCTACAAAGTATCCAAAATGAGAGGGTAAAGTGTGGTCATATCAACAGTGGTAATAGCAGACAGTGAGAGGAAAATTTGCATTCAAAAAGAAAAATCAGGGAAGGACAGGACCAAAACATATGGATTAAAGTAACTGAACCAGAATGTCATCTGTCGCACTCAGGGTCAATAGACGGGTTGTTGTGAGGTAGCCTGCTCTTGGACCAATGAGCTCTTTGCACTACCTTGCATTGTATAAGCCTGTGACGTGCACAGATTGAGGAAGAACTAACCCTGTTCAAGACCGCTTTCCATGTCTGCTCGTTGATGTCAATTCCAATGTCTTGAGACCAGGTGGCCGTAAGTTATCAGAAGAAAATTGCAGATTAACAATTATATTAGATAATTTAGAAACTGAACCTCTAGCACAGGGATCTATGCCCAGTATGGTGTCTAGATCTGAAGCAGGAAGTGTATTTGGAAAGTTGAAAATTTTTTTGCACACAAAATCTCTAATTTGTAAATATATGAAAAAATGGACTTTAAATTGAGAGGCCAACTGACCAAAAGAGGCAAAAACACCATTGATGTAAAGCTTACAATAGAAGCCAATCCAAGATCTCTCCATGAGGCATAAGCACTGTCCAAGTTAGAAGGGTAAAACAGATTGGAGTTTATTGGGAATAATAAAGGAATATTATGAAGACCAAAATGCCGTAAAAAATGTGTCCAGATTTTGAGACTATTTAATTGGGGTCATTGTATATGGGTATATGTGCAACCTACAGAGAGTAGAGCGTATATTTGCTGCCCAATAATATATATATATATATATATATATATATATATATATATATATATATATATATATATATATATATATATATATATATATATATATTTGGAAGAGCTAGACCACCCAATTGTTTTGTTTTGTGAGGAAAAATTTTACGGATATTTGGGGTTGTTCATGTTCCAGAGAAAACTAGAAATAGAGCAATCAAATGTAACAAAAAAGACTTTGGAATAAAAATGGGAATACATTGAATCAAGTATGGCGACGTGGTGGCGCAGTAGATAGTGCTGTTGCCTCACAGCAAGAAGGTCACTGGTTTGAGCCTTGGCTGGGTTAGTTGGCATTTTCTGTGTGAAGTTTGCATGTTCTGCCTGCGTTCACGTGGGTTTCCTCCAGGTGCTCCGGTTTCCCCCACAGTCCAAAGACATGCGGTACAGGTGAATTGGGTAAGCTAAAATTGTCCGTAGTGTATGTGTGTATATGAGAGTGTATGGGGGTTTCCCAGTGATGGGTTGCAGCTGGAAGAGCATCATGCTGGATAAGTTGGCGGTTCATTCCGCTGTGCTGACCCCAGATTAATAAAGGGACTAAGCCGAAAAGAAAGTGAATGATTGAATGAAATAAGTATACAAATCTAGGAAGTATGTTTATCTTAATACAATTCACCCTACCTAAGGGAGGAGAGACCAGCAATTAAAATCCTGTGTAAAATGATTCACTAATGGGACAAAGTGGTGGTCAAATAAGTCTGAGAAGTTTTTTTGTGACATTTATGCTTAAATTGAGGGCACTTTGTTTCATTTCTTTTAATAACATTTTCCAGATAATTTTTCAGAAATAATTTAAATACAATTTTAATGATGCAATTAATTACTTTATTGAAGTAACTTAGCCAACACTGGGCATTGGAAAAAGGTGGATATATAGGCTTTATATATTGATTTAATGTAAAGCACTGTCTCATCTGTGTCTTCCAGTGGTCAGTATGACTATGAACTGACTTTGCGGACCGACTTGTACACTACTAAGCACACTCAATGGTTCTACCTCCGAGTGAGAAACATGAGGGCAGGTGCCACCTATCGCTTCACTATAATCAACTTGATGAAGTCTAGCAGTCTGTATGGTGCCGGTATGTGCCCGCTTCTCTACTCTGAAAAAACTGCCTGGCTAAAGGGAGAAGGATGGAAGCGAACAGGAAGCAATATTAGGTGACACACAATGATTTCTCAACGTTTCTCAACAGTAGTTTACTTTAAAAAATTAAAATGAATCATCAAGTCTTTGTTTTGTATAATATTAATTTGATTTAAAATAGTTGACATGTAAAACACAATTTTAGATGTAAATTATTTCAATTCCTCTATGTAAATGCAGTTGTCACTTCTGAAACTTTACATGGTATACCTGGCCTTTAAGTAATAATAATTATGGATGCTTATTTTATAATTTTATTTGGTATGTCAGTTTTGACATCCTTTTTTAAAATCTCATAATTGACATTAAATGACATATTTTTTTCTAGGCTTCTGCCATAACTGTCATAGTAAAATGGTTATGTCATAGTATATGTTTTCCATATGTAGTTGAAAAAGGCTTTTCAAGAGAAGCTTCTTTAATGATAAAATATCATGTGGTGTAAACCATCATGTAAGAAGTTAATATTGCACCATTTACAATTTAAATATCATTAATTATTATTTCATAAATATTAAGTTTTGTGGAGTCAGACCACACACCATTTAATATTTTGTCAAAGTATCTTATCTTTTTAAGAAATTTATTGACATTTAACATATAATCATCAAGGTCTTTTCTATGATATTGCATTTTTTCCATTTGCTACAAGCTGGTGGCAGCACATGACTTTCATTTTGCATACAAAATAATAAGTAAAAATGATAATTAATAGGATTGTTCACCCCCAAAATAACACTCTGTCATCATTTACTCATGTTTTGAACAAAAAAGAAGATATTTTGAAGAATTTTGGTTACTGAGAGCCATTGTCTTCCACAGTATACACTGTATAAAAATGCTGTGTTCCGCACATTTCCTTAATGTTATCCTAACACAAATCAATTAAGTTAACTTAATCATCTTTACAAATTTAAGTAGGTTGAACATAAAAACAAGTAAGTTGTCCTCCCCAAGAAAAACCCTTAAAATGAAACAGTTACTTTGTAACTCTTATTCCCTGAGGGCGTGAACGGAAATGCTATGTGGAAAACTTACACTTTGGGGATTTCGCCAGAAAGCCAATCATCTGAAAGAGTACTAAAACGGGCCAATGAATTGAAGGCGTCAGCGTACACTGCTGGCAGCAATCACAATCAGCTGTGTATTAAGACGCCAGCCACGCGACAGTAAGTACCTTTTCTAACTAAAGAGCCGAACTATAGCTGTCAGCTAAGGAGCAACCACTGTGGCGAAGGAACATACCATTTCCGCTTCCGAGTGAGCTGTAAAAAGCCAGTCATCGAGATAATTGAGTATGCAGATGCCTGTGAGCAAAAGGGATGTTAGGGCATCCTCCGTGAGCTTGGTTAAAACCCACAGAGACAGGAAGAACCCGGAAGGGAGGACTTTGTACTACCATGTTCGACCCTCGCACGCAAACCACAGAACCTGCCGGTGGAGTGGGAGAAAGGAGACATGAACATACATGTCCTTCAGGTCTATCGCTGCAGACCAACCCTGAGGACGGACGAACCGGAGGATGTGCTTCTGCATGAGCATTCTGAGTGGCTGTTCGTAAGGCAGCGGGTCAAAACGCGCAGAACTAGGATAGGTCATGACCCACCGCTCTTTTAGGGTACAATGAAGTACAGACTAAAAAGCCCATACCTCATCCCAGCTAGAGCGACCGGCTTGATTGTGTCCTTTGCCAGGAGGGCAGCAATCTCCTCGCGCAAGACATGGGTGGACACAGGGCTGACCTAATACACACCCGTGAACTTGGGGGAACGTTTAGCAAACTGAATCACATAGCCGATTCTGATTGTCCGAATGAGCCATCGCAACAGGCTAGGCAGCGCTAACCAGGCTGGTGGAGCCTGCGCGAATGACATCACGGCAGCACGAGATGGGAGAGCTCACCCTAGGAGGTAGCATGTCTCGAGGAAGATAAGAGGTTTATTCTTAACTTTTTCCCAAGAGCCCACGGGGTGTCTGGGACTGCGAGAGAAAGGAGCCTGTCCTCTGGCACTCTCTGAACCTGTGGCAAAGAGCACTGATCCTGCGAGCTGGAAGGCATAGCATCTCATGCTAACATTGTTCGGGCTTTCACACACGGAGAAAGGAGAGATTGCTCTTTAGAAATTTAGTAGCCAAAAGGCCATAAGTTAATGATATGGGTGTCCTCCGCCCGGGGAAGAGCAAACCTTCTTTTCTCTGAGTGGCCCGTCTTGGCCCGCAACCTCCTTCCTAGGGCACTCGCAGCTGACTTGGTGTTCTCAGAGCAAAGTCGGTTGCATTGCTTAGTGCGTTAAGCCTGGGTCGGAACCTTCCTTGTGCCGCTGGGCCAATGCCTGCGCTACCCATAATAAGCAAGGCGGAAGCAGCCTGGCCCGCTGCAGTGTAGGCTATAGCCCAGAGGGATGCAGACAACCTATATACTTTGGATGGGAGCCGAGGCTGACCACAACAGGAAGGTGCACCACATGGGCAAGATTGACCACGCTAGCATGCTCGACCTAGGGAATCGCCTCGTACCCCCTGGCTGCTCCGTCATTGAGGAACGTAAGGGCAGAGCGCACGCAGACCGGGCAGAAAAAGGTGTCCTCAGCGCAGTGTGAACTTACTGTGCACCTCTGGGAAGAAGGGGATGGGAGGCCTAGAGGGTTAATCCGTTACACCCGTCTAATCGGTTCGGTGGCAAACTGGAGAACAAGCCATCTCCAGTCTCACTGCCGAAGCAGCCTGGGTTAGCACGGCCATCATATAAGATTCTATTATTGGAGCTTCGCTTACAACTCCTGAGGGAAGAAGCGTGTCTGAATTATCACCGTAAAATAACAGCCCACCCTCCAAAGTAGCGATGGACCTGTGGTCCTCGGTGTCATCGAGTGAGAGGGCAACCATCTCGGAGGATGGAGTGCTTCTCTCACTCAAAGCTTTGATGGATCGCGCTGAGGAATGGGAGCCCGAGGGTGGCGGATTGACCCCCAGTGTTACACCCAGATCTGCCCGAGTGCCAACTGCTACTTGCGGGTGATAACAGGGGTTGCAAGAGCGAGCCATGATCTTAGCTGTGCAACAGATATGCCATCGCAGTGATGGCTGGCGTTGCCTACGAGCACCGCATTAACATGCTGAACTCCTAGACTTGCAGCACAGTGCTCTTGCGGAATGACTTCTTTAAAAAGATGTGCTGCACGACCGTGTTGCTCTTTTAGGAACTTGCTCAGTTACTCACCGCTCTAGGAGAACCGGACCAGAGAATGCCCAGGGATGGGAGAATAGACCGAGCTCGACCGTCTGCCACTGCATTGTCACACACTCTGAGACCTGAGATACATGCTACCCCTGGGAGACATTATCAGAAGACATGGGATCAGCTTTCACTGCTATGCAGATGATACTCAACTATATATTTCAACTAAACCTGACGAGATGTCTAAATTGTCT